>NC_041393.1:4882422-4883405 GCF_002162155.2 Triticum dicoccoides | reverse complement strand
GGCGGGGGCGCGGCAACGACAACGGGCGGAGGGGGCACGCGGCGACGAGGGACGACGACGACGGGCGGTGGGGGCGGCGAGGGCAGCTGGGACGGCGACGACGTGCGGCGGGGGCAGCAACGACGGGCGGCAGGGGCGACGGCACGGCGGTGCGGCGGCTGCGTCGGTCCGATAGATCGATGCTGTCGCGCGAGAAGTGGAAGGAGATAACTGATTTTTCGTAAGTGTAGTATATATAGGATGGGTCGTTAGTACCGGTTGGTGGCTCCAACCGGTACTAAAGGCCAATTTTGACCAGCCCAAGCGGCGGGAAACGAGGGCCTTTAGTACCGGTTGGTGGCTCCAAGCGGTACTAAAGGTCAACACATTACTACCGGTTGGAGCCACCAACCGGTACTAAAGGTCGTGCACTGCCACCCACAGTGTGCTACTTTTAGTCCCACCTCGCCGAGCGAAGGGCAGCCGCACTGGTTTATAAACCCAGCCGCGGCTGCCCTTTCAAACTCCTCTATATAGCAGGCTTCTGGGCCTAACTAGGGCGCTCTGCCCTGTGAGCCTGCTGACCCTTCTGTGCCTGTATTTGCACACCCTAGGTCTGGCAGGCCCACTGGAAAGCGCCCCAACATTTTTTTTATAAATTTTTTTCTGCTGTATTTATTTCTGAGTAGATTTTATGCTGTATTTAGTTTCTTTGTGAATATTTTTACTTTATATAATTTTTTTCTTTTCTGCATTATTTATTTTCTTCTATTTATTTTTGAGTAATTTTTTTATATAGTTTTTTCTTTTCTGCTTTATTTTTTTCTTCTATTTATTTCTGAGTAGTTTTTATGTTGTATTTAGTTTCTTTGTGAATATTTTTGCTTTATATAATTTTTTTCCTTTTCTGCATAATTTATTTTCTTCTATTTATTTTTGAGTATTTTTTTATATAGTTTTTTCTTTTCTGCTTTATTTTTTTCTTCTATTTATTTCTGAGTAGT
>NC_041393.1:4872079-4879579 GCF_002162155.2 Triticum dicoccoides | reverse complement strand
CTTCTTCTTCTTCTTCTTCTTCTTCTTCTTCTTCTTCTTCCTCCTCCTCCTCTTCTTCCTTTTTATATAGTTTGAGAAGTAACACAGACAAAATACATTGATCAGTACCGCCTTTCAGCCAAAACATGCTACTGCTATAGAGAAGTACATAAAAAATACATTGATCATCAATGATCTTTTTGTATAGAATCTAAATTGTCAATAGGAATCTACCACCGATTTAAGAACCGGCGAAGACTCCTATTGCATCCTCAGATCCTACACATAGAGTTCAATGAAGACCAAATGCTTGTGATAGTTTGAGAAGTAACATATTTAAGATGGTCAAATTCTTGCTAAGGGAGCGAGGTGGGACTAAAAATAGCCCCTGCCACAACCTCTTTAGTACCGGTTCGTGCCACGAACCGGTACAAAAAATGCTGGTGCCCGACCAGCATCTTTAGTACCGGTTCGTGGCACGAACCGGTACTAAAGATTCGCAATGAACCGGTATTAAAGGTCTCCTCCTGCCTAGTCATTTGAACCGGCACTAATGGATGCATTAGTGCCGGCTCATATGCAAACCGGTACTAATGTTACTCATATTAGGTCCTTTTTCTACTAGTGCTAGCAAATCATCTTGATCACTATTGAAATCAATATACTTGGGGTGTGATACCTTGGGGCCTTTAGCCATGAAGCATCTTCCAATTCCTTCATTTGGTGAGTCAAATATGTCGTAGGAGTTGGTTGACACAAGTGCAAGACCGGCAACACCTCCATCTTGAGTATATTCAGAGTCGGAGTGATAACTTCTCTCAAAGTGGTCGTCGGAGTCAGAACTAGATACCCATTCACCAACATGAGCTTGATGTCTTCGTTTGTGTATCTACTTGATGATTTGTCCTTCCTTTCTGAATCCTTGCTTCTACGAGAGGGTCTTCGTTCATAACGGTCATCTCTACTCCTTCTCTCTCTTGGAGGTGATTCATCTCTTCTACTTCTTTTAGGTGAGTCTTCTATTCTTTTGTAAGGAGCCGTACACTCATTGGAGTAGTGTTCGGGCCTTCCGCAATTGTAGAACTTTCGATAACAACTAGAAGGTCTTTTGTCATGGTAGGACCTTGACTTGGAGCTTCTCTCTTTACTTCTACTCTTGTAGAATCTGTTGAAGTTCTTCACCATTAACCTTAATTCTTCATTGAATACTTGTTTTTCACTTGATGTGGTAGGAGCATCACATGAAGCTTTATAAGCACCAATAGACTTGTTGTGAAGCTCTTGCTTATCCTTCAGTGACATCTCATGAGCAACAATTATTCCAATGACTTCCGTTGGCTTGAGATCTTTTTGTAATTGGGCATCATTTGGATCAGTGTGCACACGCTATCGTATTTTCCATCCAAGGCTCTTAAGATCTTCTTGATGATGAATCTTCCAGTCATCTCTTCACTTCAGCCGGCAATCTCATTTGTGATGAGAGCAAGCCTAGAGTACATTTCAGCGACTCCTTCACCATCCTTCATTTTGAACTTGTCAAACTTTGAAGCACATCCAATTTGGATTCCTTGACTGACTCGGTACCTTCGTGCATATCAATCAAAGTATCCCAAATTTCCTTTGCATTCTCGAGACAGCTGATTTTCTTGAATTCTTCGGGGCACAATCCATTGAAGAGGATATCGCAAGCTTGAGCGTTGTATTGCAGCATCTTCAATTCTTCTGCAGTTGCTTCACGATTTGGTTCTCTCCCATCGAATAATTCACCTTGCAAACCAATACACACAATAGCCCAAACGGCGAGGTTATGTCCAAGAATATCCATTTTCATCTTATGCTTCCAATTAGCAAAATTAGTACCAACAAAGAAAGGACCTCTATGGTGGTAATTTCCCTCGCTAGACGCCATACTCTTCTAGGTTGTGAAACCAAGGCTATGATCACCAAAACTATGGAAACCAAGGAAAATGGAGACCAAAGCTCTGATGCCACTTGTAGGATCGAAAGTATGTCTAGAGGGGGGTGATTAGACTACTTGACCAAATAAAAATCTAGCCTTTTCCCAATTTTAAGTCTTGGCAGATTTTAGCAACTTAACACAAGTCAAGCAATCAACCTACACATGAAATTCTAAGAGTGTAGCAGTGGAATATAAAACATTGCATATGAAGGTAAAAGGGAAGGGTTTGGAGAGGGCAAATGCAATGTAGACACGGAGATTTTTGGCGTGGTTCCGATAGGTGGTGCTATTGTACATCCACGTTGATGAAGACTTCAACCCATGAAGGGTAACGGTTGTGCGATTCCACGGAGGGCTCCACCCACGAAGGGTCCATGAGGAAGCAACCTTGTCTATCCCACCATGGCCATCGCCCACGAAGGACTTGCCTCACTTGGGTAGATCTTCACGAAGTAGACAATCTCCTTGCCCTTACAAACTCCTTGGTTCAACTCCACAATCTTTTCCCAAGTGACACCTAACCAATCTAGGAGACACCACTCTCCAAAAGGTAATAGATGGTGTGTTGATGATGAACTCCTTGATCTTGTGCTTCAAATGATAGTCTCCCCAAAACTCAACTCTCTCTCATAGACTTGGATATGGTGGAAAGATGATTTGAGTGGAAAGCAACTTGGGGAAGGCTAGAGATCAAGATTCTTGTGGTTGGATTGGAATGTATTGGTCTCAACACATGAGTAGCTGGTTCTCTCTCAGAAAATGAGTAGTGGAAGTGTAGGCACGTTCTGATGGATCTCTCTCTCAAATGGATAAGGGTGTGGAGGGGTATATATAGCCTCCACACAAAATATAATCATTGCACACAATTTACCAAACTCGGTGAGGCCGAATGTAAAGACCCAGTGGGACCGATCTAGTTCAAAATTTGAACGTTAGGATTTTCAGTGGGACCGACGAGATTAAATCGGTGGGACTGATGCGCTAGGGTTAGGGCAAAACCTCATCTCGGTGAGACCGATCGCATGAACTCGATGAGACTGATTTCAGCAATAAGCAAACAGAGACTTGGTCAAGCAGACTCGGTGGGACCGATCGCTCATTTTGGTGAGACCGAAATGTTACCAAAACAAAACAGAGAGTTTTCATTGCGAACTCGGTGGGACTGATCGCTCATCTCGGTATGACCGAAACTTTACGAAGGAAAACAGAGAGTTTGCAATCCCATCTCTGTGAGACCGAACTGATTAGGGTTTATGGCTATGGCTATGTCAAGTGAACTCGGTGGCGCCGGATGAATCGAATTGGTGGGGCCGAGTTTGACTTTTGGTTTAGGACAAATATGGAAATGAGAAAGTGGTTGATGGTTTTTGGAGCATATCACTAAACATTTTGAGCAAGTAGATCATTAAGCAACACTCATCCCCTTTTAATAGTTGGCTTTTCCTATGGACTCAATGTGATCTTGGATCACTAAAATAGAAATGAAGGGTCTTGAGCTTTGGCCAATATGTGTCCTTAGCATTTTGAGAGGTCCACATCTCTAGTCCATGCCATGCCAAACATTGAACTTTCTGAAACATTTAACTTGAATGGCTATTAGTTCAATGGGCTATATGTTGTTATGAATTACCAAAACCACCCGGGGATAAGTTTCACTTTCATGCCCTGAAAAAATTAATCGGTCAATAGTAGTCATGGGGTGTGTATGCATTCAGTGACTTGGGACTACTTAGCATAACATGCAATGGTCAATTCTCTGCATGCAATGGTATTAGCAAATAAACATCAATTTCTCTTGTTTTCCCCCACCTTGGTTGCTAGTACGGAGTAAGAAAAATGCTTGTTTCACATTTGGACGCTCCAACCCATTTGCATGATTATCACACTGAGAACTGCGCAACCACAGGAATTTGGAGCGACTGGGTACTAATAACTGCGGTTGATTATATTAGTATTCGAACCGCCTGCCAAGGCGGTTAGATAATCTGCCGATACCCCACTTCAATTATCATTCCTCTTCTCTACATTCCCCACTTCAGTGTCCACCATATTCATTGTCCTGACCGGTCGCACTACACATTATGCACTCTTGCTTTCTCGCAGTTTCTATACATACCACAGCCATGTCGAACGACAGCAAGGACGACAGTTCCGCCAGTAGTCTGGCGCCCAATGATAGGTCAACATCGGAATCATCCTGCTCATCTTCCATGAGTCCGGTGTCGAGCCTAGACCTTGATTTTATCTGGATGATGGAAGAGATACCGCCGCCCGAGTCGTCAGACGACAACCATACGGACGAGGAGCCGTCGGAGGACGAAGAAGAGGACGATGATCATGAGGAGGAGGAAAGGTCGAATGAGGAGGAGGACGACGACAACAACAATGACGATGACAACAACAGCCGTGATGAAAAGCCAACGGTGAGGGGCAAGAAGTGTCCTTGCCAAGACAATGTCGTGGGGCCATCCAACAACAAGAAGGACTAAGTTAAGCATATTGTATATATCTTTGTTGCCGTTCGCTCATATTAATTCGTTATCTCTGTTTTCCATGTCAATCTCATCGCAGACGGTTAGCAATACGTATTCGACACAGATCTTTTACATTATTGCCCACATGTTGATTTCTAAAATTGTGTGCCTTGTCGAGCACACAATTCACAACAAAAAATCAGCACTGTCTATAATGATCGCACACAATTTTGATTACCGACCTATTTGTCGGGTATCACACACATCTTGTTACGCCGAATCATTTGTATTCTTCTCAATCATCGCAAACTGACTAAATTGTATGCTGCCTATCGCACACAGTTGATATGGCTAACCATTTCTATTGTTCTGTCACATGGCAAACAGTTTGTATGGATCAACTATATGCGACATATCGCGCACGCACCTATAATATGAATCGTGTTTGATGTCTCCGCCATCACAAACGGTTCGTATTATTTGTGACAATTTAACTACAACACTGTTTGTGATTTGTGCATCACACACAGTTTCGTCGAAGGGTCTATGGTTGTAGTGTTGCGTTAGCAGAATCCTGCAGTAGTGATTTGCATGTCAAAGCTTTCAATGGTAGGTGCACAAATATGCCGGCCACTGCTTCAAATTTCGGAAGTGGCGGGCATCGGAGTATGCCCTCCACTAATGAGTTTGTCGCCACTGATGTTGTGTTAGAAGTCGAGAATGTTTGTAGCGGGCGCCTCTAAGGACCTTGCCTGCCACTGCTAGGCTTTTTTCGCCCGCCACTATTAGGCATTACTGCACAGTGTTTGTGTGAACTCTATTTATGACATGACTTTCAGTCATCGGAGCCTTCTCCACCATTCCTGTGAAAGACCAGTCGTGTCTAACATGGTGTTAAGCAACTCAGTTGGAGTGTGTTCCTTTCTTTCAGCAGCCTCATTCGACAGGGGAGAATAGGGAGGTGTTCTCTCATAGATTATACAATATTCCTTGCTGATTAAATTGAACTCATTGCAAAATACTCTCCACCATGATCCGATCTAAGCCTTTCGATATTTCGATCAAGTTGATTTCTATTTTCGGCTTTATAGATTTTAAAATAGTTCAAAGCATCATGTCTTATTTATTTTGACAGATATATCATCCCATATCTAGTAGTGTCATCTATTAAAGTTATGAAATATATTCTTCCACGCTTGGTAAACACACCTTTGATCTCACAAAGATCTAAATGTATAAGTTCCAATGGTGCCAAGTTCCTTGAATCGGCAATCTTATGAGATTTATTAGGTTGTTTTGCTTGCACACACTTGACACTTAGAACCTTTGATAGTCATGAATTTCAGGATTAAAATCAAATTTTCTAACCACGTCATGCAACCAAAGTTAATATGGCAAAGTCGTGAATGCCAAACATTTAATTCCCTTTTGTTGCAAACATGATCACTAAGGTCCTATTTGGGACTGCTCTGCCTCTTAAAATTCAGCTCCACTCTAAAAACGCAGGCCAAACGAGGTAGCCCCATGATATGCGGCTCCAAAACTAGAATCTGGAGTACAACTCCCTGTTTTTTGTGAAGCTCTTGAGCGGGTGCTCCAAAAACTCTACAAGCTGGAACTGGGGCACCACTACCACCAGTAAGTGGACATCCCTTTGTTTGTTTCACATCATCCAACCAAATAGATCCTTTCCACCAAATCGCACCAGTAAGTGGAAGCCAAACATGACAAACTGCTCTTTGGTGGAGCTCCAACTCCTGTACGAAACTGCTTTAAAGAGGATTTGATGGAGTGAAACTGATTTTGGTGGACTAGAGCAGCCCCAAACAGGTCCTAACTTTAGTGCAAATGTATGACTAAGATCAGATAAACAAGCCTTCGCACCCAAAACCTTTACCAATAAATTTTCCACATTTAGACGTAACAAATTTTTTGGACTCAAAGGCTAACTTATATCCATCTCGACACAGAATAGAGTCGTCTCGAGTAGATTTTAGTTACCGGAGGGACATGTTGCACATTCTTCAGCCACACAATATTTCCTTGCGTAAACTTTACATTAATGATACCAACACCATGAACAAAAACATGTGACCTAGTCCCTCCATCCCATAATATATATATATATATAAGATGGTTTTGCAACCACGTGACCTACTTGAATTTGTGGGATTGAAAATTCTTGTGCACCAAGCTGGCTAGCTCACGAGTTCTCCTCGTGGAAATAAGCACATGTGTATTGCGCCCTCCCCTTCTCTTCCACATCCAATGAGATTGACAACAAAAATTCTTGTCTCTTGTATTTTGGAGAAGTGACAAGTTTCCTCCACAAATGAGGAGGCTTGGTAGTGATGCCTCCCGCAATAGAATTGTTCAGCAACACACAGTTAAAGTGCTCAAGTTCCTTAGCAAGTGAATGAATCTCATGTGCTCAACCACAGAGAGGTCATTAGTCATCTTGTAGTCATGGTATTGTTCCATGACATACAAGTTATTGCCTGAATCCGAGACCCCAAACTTGGCCTTGAACACATCCCACATATCCTTACTAACCATAATGTTCATGAAAGGATCGATGATCTTGCCACCAAGAACACTCAGAACAACACCTTTGAAGAGAGTCTTTATGGCATGTGAAGCTAGCTCTTGTTTAGGAGTAAGTGGTCCCTCTGGCTTGCCCACAGAGGTGTGAAAACCCATGGTGATAAGCCAAAGAACGGCCGTCGCACGAAACCTCTTGTCATTCACACCCTCAAACGTAGGAGGCTTGAGAGTTGCATCAAAAGCAATCAGAGAAAATTACCTACACATGTAAGGTTTTTGGGTTGCTAGATATTTTAGTAATTTTCCATAGAAATTAATCCAGAAACACAATAGATAAATCATGATGAATAGATTAAACATGATGATCGAAAGAACAAAACTACTAGACATGTAATCAGGTATGTACAATAAAGTACCGTGTCTAGATCAATTGGCAGTAATAAATATCTAGAAAAAAAACCTAAGATAAGGGATAAACTACGCTATGGAAGAAGAGATGCTTCCAGCTGCAGCACCTTCACTGAGCAACATGCAATGCGGGAG
>NC_041393.1:4853593-4871655 GCF_002162155.2 Triticum dicoccoides | reverse complement strand
CCGTGACAAGCGGGCGAGGCATGTGTGTGTGCAGCACACCCTGCACAACCGAAATGGGACCAAACTTTCCACACAACCTTGTCATGCATGAATGGCCCATATAGAGCTCTAGGATTTTCCTAGAAATCATTGGAAATAATAAATTGGCGAAAGGTCAATAGTTCCAACTCAATGTGTGGGATATCATCTAGTATAGATTAAATGACGACGGCCAATTATCGGCCAGCGTTTTGCATTTTTGTGAGATTTATATGTATATTTATCTTTTTTATTAGCCTGTCATCTAATGTTAATCTACAATATTCTATTGAGCTTTAATTTCAATTTATAATAGATAGATTGATATAATAGAATTTGATAGATAACAAGATGTCCTGGGAAATACAAATAACGGAAAACAGACAGCCCACATAGTTGGCTGATACATTCAAAACCTTATGTCCTCCTCAATATTTATTTCTGTACGTTCGCTTAGAAAATCTGAAATGAAAATGCTCCTGCAGCACGATGTGCAAAAACATATGATACACGGATGTGCACATGATAATATTTTGTGAAATAGTTAGCTTGACATGCAATTAAGGAACCATAGTACATCGTACTATCATCGCCCGTGCACTATTGGGCAGTAATCTAGATGTCCTGTTAGCCTATGGTGTTAGTAATTTCGCCCACGATTTTGGTCTATGATTCTCTTCATCGGCGGCGGTTGCTGTTCTGGTGAGCAGCTTCTATGGGCCTTAACACGACGACTTCCCGACTGTCTACTACAACAATGTTTGCCCGGCTCCGATGAGAAACGGGCGATAACGGTGGCGCGCCTTCGGCTCGCTCCAGTGCTTGTAGTCGTCGCTAGGTAGTCTACAGACCTGAATGTAAATTTTACTTCTAGTGTTCTTTGTACTATCTTGACAGTTGATGAATAGATCAGAAGTTTTTTCAAAAAAAAAATGAGTGCAAAGAAATTTTCGTCGAGATAACGTGCCAGGACACGGGCAGTTGACACTTGCACAGTTGGAGGCTTTAATTCTGCAGATCTTTAGAAGTGCTACAGCAATACAAATATATAGTATATGCATTTCCCTCTATATCCTCATCGGTCACCACATCACCCAACAGGCCAACACCATGAATTTGCTGTCTCATCTCAAGAGACTCGGATTTCTATACCACCACGCTGCCAACACCTTCCTCCTACGAATTGTTACCACGATGACACTCCCAGCTGGCGTCCTCAACAAAGTTGCGCCATGGCTAGCTGCTTCACTTGAGACTCTGCCCCAACTCACTGCCACCTATCCCATCCATCTACTCCTTGCCGTCTTTCTACTGATTATCACGGCTACCATCTACCTTGCACTCCGTCGTAGAACTGTATACCTTGTTGACTATGCTTGCTTCCGGCCAAGCTCCAATTTAAGAGTCACAAAGGCAACCTTCCTCGAGCATGCACGTCTCTCGCCTTTGTTTGATGATTCTACCGTCAACTTCATTGCTACTATTCTTGAGCGCTCAAGCATGAGTGATCAGACATGTGCCCCGCCTGCCATTCACTATATAGAGCCATATTGCGGGCTTGATGAAGCACGTGCCGAAGCAGAGTTGGTGGTCTTCTCGGTGATCGATGACCTTTTTGCCAAGACGTGCATCAACCGCGACATGATTGGTGCTCTTATCACCAACTGCAGTACATTTAGCCCAGTACCATCCATCGCCGACATGATTGTGAACAGATACAAGTTGCGAGGTGATCTGTGTGTCATCAACCTCTCTGGGATGGGGTGTTCAGCATCAGTGACCGCAGTGGGGCTCGCAAGCAACATGCTGCAAGTGATGCCTTGGGGGTCACACGTGTTGGTGGTGTCGACGGAGACCATTGGGCCATTCTACTATGCGGGGAATAAGCGTTCTATGCAGTTGGTTAACGTCTTGTTCCGCATAGGTGGTGCTGCCAAGCTGTTGTCGACTTCTAGATCCAATGCTCGGTTTCAGCTTGGGCATTTCACACGAACAGTCACTTCGGCAAACAACGCTGCTTACCGGTGTGTTTATCAAGAGGAAGATGACAAGGGCAACCTAGGGATTGCTCTCTCTAAAGACATTATGGATGTCGCTGGGAACGCACTCAAGGATAATATCATGACAACCGGGCCTCTTGTCCTACCCGCATCAGAGCTTCTCAAGTTTTTGTTCTTCTATGTGGCGAAAAAGGTGCTCCGTAGGTGGAAGATTAGACCATACATCCCCAACTTTTGTGTTGCATTTGAGCATTTTTGCATCCATGTTGGCGGACCGGCGGTTATCACCTCGGTACAACTTGGTCTTAATCTATCAGACAAGCATGTTGAGCCATCAAAGATGACGCTGCATCGATTTGGAAACCAGTCGACTTCATCGGTGTGGTATGAGTTATCATACATTGAGGCCAAAGGCCGGATGAAGAAAGGCAATAGGGTGTGGATGATCGGATTCGGTGCAGGGTACGAGTGCAACACCGTTGGTTGGGTGTGTAAACAACCATCTTCACGTATGGATGGAGCCTGGGCTAGCTGCATCCATCGTTACCCGGTGGATGTCTCCAAGAGTGGCTAAATCCAGAAAAAAAATATTATTTTGCACGGAAAATCCAAAGGATAATTACATCTACTGCTAGATAATCCAATAATAGGGACAACACTATTGGGTGTCCAATACATCTTGTGAATTTTCCAACAAAATATGATAATTCATACAGTGCCCATGTATTTCTGGTATGGTGTGGCCCTACTATCAGACTGTGATTATTCTAGTGACTATTGTAGACATTATTCTACTCTTCTATAAAAATATGGTACGCACAAAGTACTCTAAAAAAATACATTGTGCCCTCTGTGTCAAAATATAGTCATTTAAATTTATCCTAAGTCGAACGTTGTAAATTTTGACCAAGTTTGTAAAAATATTATATGAACATTTAAATAGCAAATATGTACAATCTGGAAATATATTTTATAATGAATTTAACGGTATTAATTTGATATTTCAGTTAAAAAATTCTAAGGATTTGGCAGTTGTTTACAAAGTTTGACTTGAAACAAAACTATTATGCGTTGTATTATGACAGAGTAGTACTATGATAGTGTGAGAATTTAAAAACAGAAGTGTGACGAACCTTTCAAAAGACAAAAGGTTGTGTATGCAAAATTGGCCATACTAATCAATCTTTTTAGGTAACTACAGTGACGGTACATAAACTTGCCATGTGCGTTCAGTTTAATACAACTTGCAAAATGCGACAAACTTCGCTTGTATCTGATGAAAACAACTACTCCCTCATTCACTATTATAAGATGTTCCCATTGTTTTTAAAGTGTCCGTAAGGCGTCGCCTAGGCGATGCTTAGGCGTCAGGGCGCCCCGCAAGCTCAAGGGGTCCAGCTTGCCTTAGGTACCTGAGTAAGGCGTCCGCCTTAAGCTTTAAGGCGTCTGAAGCGGTGCTAAGACGTCCAGGTAGGTGCCCTAGTCCATATTAGACATCTTGAGCTTGCCAGCCAGGAAGGAAAGCAGTTTTAGGCGGGAAACAGTCTTCTGGTGAAAAATAGAGATGTTGTTGGCAAGAGAGAGAGAAAAAACTCTCAACCGACACACATCTCCTCCTTCTTTGGCTCCTCTCCTCCAGCAGATCTGCTCCCTCCTCTGCAGCAGATCCTCTCCAGAAGCTCCTCCTCCCCTCCTCTCCAGCAGCTCCTCATCCTCCTCTTCAGTACAACAGCAACCAGCAACAGGCTCCTCATCCTCCTCTTCAGTACAGCAGCAACCAGCAACAGGCAACAACAAGGAGCCAACTGCCAAGATATACCTCCCCCATCCTCTACTCCTCTCCCTCCCCCTTCTCCCCCACCCTCCTCTGCTCTGTTTCTGAGAAAAGCAATTCTACCATGCATGGGAGGTCCCGTGCATGGGTCAGCCCTTAGATATAGATTGAGATTCGGATGCATGCACTCCTCTTCTAGTTGTAATTTCACCCATCTAGTCATGTCATATCAGTTAATCACATGGTCCATGCACCTACTATCTGACATGAAACCCACCACACACCCATGCTTTTTCTTGTGATTTCAAAGTTTGGAATCATTTTATCTTATGAACAAAAATCCCGATTTAACTTTTGTTTGCGTATTTATATTCCTGGTGACGAGGACTTTTAAACAAGATCACTCTTGAATATATTTTGATACTTTTTAAATTTTGATTTTTAAAACATGATGAAACCATACGAAAGATGGTGAAACTGTATGAAACATGGTGTGAAACTCTATGATAGTCTGCAAAACTCGTTACATGTAAATGTTGTAGTTTGATGGGGTTTTTTTTCTATAGATTCATCAAGTTTCAAAAATTATATTTAAAAAATTATGGAAATATATTCGTGATCTTGTTTAAAAGATCTCCTTAGACCCCAAATATGTTAACAAAACAGAAATCAAAATTTTCATTCAAAAGATACATAGTTTTAAAATTTCTGACTCAACTTAAAATGCATGGGTTAATATGAGGAGAGAAATAATCTAGGTAGGGCCATATGGTGTAGTAAGTCATAAGTGTCCATAAGTAGTGGGACCAAGAAAACAGTATGCATGCACGGGAGATCTCGTGCATGGTAGAAAAACCATTCTCCTCTGTTTCTTCCATGTTCAGTTGTTCATTGCTTGCTGCTTTTCAGCTGTTCACTGCTTCCTACTTTACTGGTTACTCACTGCCTCTCTTATAGTGGTTAGTGGATGCCTGGATGGTTAGAATAATGCATGATTACTGTTGGGGAGAAGAGGAAGTGCAAACATGACGGATGCTATATGGGCTCTACAACCATCAGCAAGGGCAAGATGTATGTGTAGTGTGTATGCATAGTTGCCTACCAAATTCTACTTCATTCTGCTGCTTAGAACTCTCTAAGGTGTCCACCTTGCCTTATGCCTTACCACTTAGGCGGTGAGGCGCCTTGCTACCGCCTTAAAAACACTAGATGTTCCAACTTTTTTCTATGCTGTTGTATATATACGCATTTTAGTGTATTTATTCACTCATTTCAATCCATATATGGTCTAAAATATTGAAAACATCTTATATTTGTGAATGGAGGGAGTAGCCCCGGAAATTTTTGAAAACGACTAGTTGTGGATATTTTCAACCCTAGCTATTACTCCCTCCATCCGATAAAAGTTGTCTCCGATGACAATTTACAAAAAAAAAACCTTGCTTTAATCCGACAAACGACACAGCCCGCACCGCGTCCCCCATCCTCTCCTCCTCGATTTTGCGACGGCGATGGCGACATCCTCGGACGAAATCACTGTTTTGACCTTGTCAGACTTTTTAGTCGCAAACTGAACCCGACGTGAAAGTGTTTCACGATTTGACCCTTTTAGAAACGCCAGGCCCCGCGGCGTTTCTGATGAACATGGAAACGCCGACCAAGCTAGCGTTTCTTCCATGGCCCACTGCCAGGCCGAGTTGGCGTTGCTTGATGACGTGGCGGGATTGAAACGCCGAGACAGCTAGCGTTTCTAGAAACGCCAGCACCAATGGCGTTTCTGATGCAGATATTTTAGGTGGCCGTAGGGCTTGCACCCACCACTCACTCCTCAATCTCTTCTCCCCCATTGGCCTATCCCGAGCTCTTGCCCTTTTCCCCCTTTGTGTCCCTCACTTATCCCCTGTCAAATCCTTGCAAATCGATTGGGTTGGTCCGTGGATCCGGTGTCATTTTCGTTCGTTGAGGTAACCTCCTTCATCTCACAAATTTTTATTGGTTGGATTTGCCCATTTGGATTGATTTGTTCTTGTTGTTCCTAACCCTAGTTTTGAACATGGATATCTAATGTGATGTTTTTAGTATTGTTGTTCCAATGGTGTTGCATTGTGATGTTGTTGAGCATACCTTATTGTTTGGTTTATGACTAATGTTAAGATTTAGGTTAGGGTTATGCCTAATGTTAAGATTTATGGTTAGGGTTAGTGGTTTTGTTAGCAATGTGGTATATTTAGCATTGTACATTTTTAATCTTATGTTCCCCTTCTTTAGATGGACAAGATTGTGAATATTCATTACGTTGACAAAGAGGCATTCATGAATGTGGATATTGTTGACAAGTATGAGGAAGTATTGATATTTCTTGAGACTCCTAGTTATGAAGAGGTTGTGGAAGAAACACGGATAAGATTAAAGTGGGTGGATGCAAGTGACCAAGTTGAATTAGTAGGAAGATATGATGTTGGGTCGGCACACAAGTGTCGAATGAAGACAATGCCTATCAAGTCCAATTTGCATTGGGTTGCATATAAGGAGGTTGTTGCATCCTCGGCAGTCAAGTCACTTGAAGTATTTGCAAGTAAGGTGGTGAAGGCTCCTCTCTTTCGTCTTGACTTGAACCAAACCTTAGTAGATGATGTGAGCCCGGTTAGTAGTGTGCCGCCTATTGTTGAGCATAAAGTTGAAGCTGAAGCCAATGAGTATCCCCAATATGAGTTCGGAGGTAGTGCACCGATGAAAGATGATGGTGATGACTCTGACGAAGAGTATGAGAGGCATCACAACATTGTTGGTGACGTAGAGGCCGAAGTAAGGCATCAGGACATGGATCCTGACATTATCTATCAGCGTGCTTGTGTGGATGACTCGGATGATGAAGGCCCGGTGAATGAGTTGGACGAGGATGGCTTAATTGAGAAAGAAGCAGAGTGGTACACAAAATTCACCGGTAGGGATCACAAAGTTCCCTTGTTTTGTGATGTTAGCCTTGCAGATAAGGCTATAGTTGACGGTGGCATGAGCAAGACAATTGAGGCTAGACAGTTCCCAAGTAGTACACCCGACGCGATTTCGATGTCGTACGTGAGGAAAGGTTTGATGTTCGAGCACATGCTAGAATTCAGGATGTGGTTGTGTGAGTATGTTGTCAAACACCACAGGCCTTTCATAGTTGTTCACTCGGACTGCAACAAGCGATACACCGTGAAATGTGAGGTAGAAAGATGCAAATGGAAAGTGAATGGAAGACTCACAAAAGATGGTTGGTGGAAGATAACTAGTTGCAAAGCCACTCACCAATGCACACCGCCGGCCGTAGAAGCACGGAAGACACACCGTCAACTAACCTCGGAATTCATTGGTTATAAATACCAGAAATATATAGCCGAGGATCCAACCATTAAAGTGAAGTTATTGATGAGTTGGATTGAAGATAAGTTCGGATATAAGGTCAAGTATGGGAAAACATGGAAGGCCAAGCAAGTCGCTCTCAGAATGTTGTACGGTGGATGGGAAGAGGCTTACAACATGCTACCCAGGTTGCTGGGAGCGATGTCTTATAGAAACCCAGGAATGTACCACTATGTCCAAGATATTGAAGGAGTGTTTCGTCCTGCCTTTTGGACGTTTGGCCCATGCATTACAGCTTTTGAGCATTGTCGACCGGTTTTGTCTATAGATGGGACATTCTTGACAGGGAAATATAAGGGCACACTCATGATAGCAATGTCACATGACGCTAATGATCAGGTGTTGCCTGTGGCATTTGCTTTGGTCTCCATGGAGAACCAAGACAACTGGGAATGGTTCATGAGACTTGTTAGGAGCACGGTCATTCCTCCGAACCGGGAGGTATGCATCATATCCGATCGGCACCAAGGCATATTGAAGGCCGTGGATATTCATATTCCAGGGCATGCGAGGCTTCACCACCGATGGTGTATGAGGCACTTTGTTGCAAACTTTTACAGAGCTTGCAAAAACAAGGATCTTTGCAAGGATCTTAACTCCGCATGTGTAGCCTTCTCCGTTGAGTCATTCACGACACGCTTGAAAAAAATCTATGAGAAGGCAAACAAAGGTGGGAAAGATTTCTTAGAAAGGAATATTGATGAGAGACACAAGTGGTCACGGGCATGTGATGAAGGAGACATGAGATATGGTGACATGACAAGCAATCTTGTTGAGTGCTTCAACTTTGTCTTGAAGGGTGCCCGTCAGTTGCCGGTGACGGCAATAGCGGAATATACCTTTTACAAGCTAAATGAGTATTTTTTGAAGCACTCCGATGAAATCGACAAGTTGATTGCTGATAGTGAGAAGCCTCCCATTGAAATATATCCGAAGAAGGTTGCCGAGTGGCTGGAGTTTCAGAGAGACAAGTCAGCCATCCAGCGAGTCACTTGTTTTGATAATGTAGAAATGAAATACCAAGTGGATGAGCCAGGTGGGACAACTAGAGATGGACAATCATATGGTGCTCGCTCATTTAAGGTGGCTCTTAGGACAAGACATTGCAGTTGTGAGCGGCCTAGTAAGTACCACTGGCCATGCTCACACATGATGTCGGCGGCCCGCGTCAGGAATGTGGATATCTCCGATGGAGTAGTTGTAAGGTTGCATGAATTCAACCTGCAAACTCATAAGTTAACATGGGCGTCTAGATTTCACCCTTTTCTGGACGCATCGTAGTGGCCAGAGTATCACGGTCCTAACATTAGGCCCGATCCGGAGATGATGGTACACCCCAAGGATAGAAGGAGAACAAAGCGATACAAGAATGATATGGATGACCTCATGAGCACCAGAGAGTTTGGTAGTGGACATTTCATGGAGCCACGTGATAGGAACCAATGCGGTGGTTGCAATGAAACGACACACAACAAAAGGACTTGCAAAACAAACAAAACTTCAAAAGGGCACAATGCTACTTCAAGTGGTGGCCTTGGTGGTGGCCAAGGTTCCGGTGATGGCCTTGGTGGTGGCCGAGGTTTCGGTGGTGGCCTTGGTGGTGGCCGAGGTTCCGATGGTGGCCTTGGTGGTGGCCAAGGTTCCGGTGGTGGTCGTGGTCGAGGACGAGTTACCGGTGATGGTGCTCGTGCTAGGGGTAGAAGTTCTGGTGGTGGCCGAGGATCCAGGGGTGGTCGTGGTCGAGGACGAGTTACCGGTGATGGTGCTAGTGGTAGGGGTAGAGGTTCTGGTGGTGGTAGAGGAGGTTTCATGGGTAGAGGCCGTGGTAATGCTAGAGGAATGTTTGGATACCTAGATGGACCATTTCCGTACGTGGCTACACTTCATAATTATTTTCATGTTTCCCAATATTATTTTCATGTTGTTTTTGTCCTTACTAACTAATGTCTTGCAATTTTTCATAGATATGGCGGCTTCTCAACCCAACAAGGCAACAATGAAGGGGCTTGAGGATGGCGAAGGTGGCTCATCTCATAAGGAAAAGGGAGGAGGAGGAAGAAGAAGGGAAAGGGGCCTTGCTCTACACAATAGAGCTATGATGTGAACTGTGTCATGCTTTGGACCTTCATGAGCTATGTGTACTCTAAATTGCTTTGGCCTCCTATATGTGTACTCCTTTATGTGATGAACAATGTGATGTCACAATTGCTTTGGACTCCTCTATGTGTACTCCTTTATGTGGTGAACTATGTGATGTCACAATTGCTCTAGACTCCTTTATGTGTATTACTTTATGTGGTGAACTATGTGTACCACCAAATTGCTTTGAAGTTTCCCGCTACCCGTTTCCCCGGCAGCCTCTCCCCGCCATATGTTCCCGCCAACTCTTTCCCGCTACCCGTTTCCCGCCATATGTTCCCGCCCACTCTTTCCCGCCATATGTTCTCGCCAACTTTGTCCCGCCACCCGTTTCCCGCCATATGTTCCCGCCAACTCTTTCCCGCCGCCTATAAAACCCCCTTCAGACGGAGTTGGCTAAGCATTCCAGTGTAGTGTAGTTGAGATGTCCCATTATCCTTTCGATCGTAGTTTTTACCCTGGGATGAGCAGGACTCTTTTGAGCCTAGCTACCGATTTCAGGATGGACAATAGGATAGTTCCATGGGACGAACTCACCAGTGGTGACACCATAATGAATGAGTTGGCTCACCAATTACGTAGGTCTGGGTGGCCTGAAAGGACCTATGAGAAGGTACGTAAAGAACTTCTTAGGTTGCATGAAAGGTGGAAGAAGGTGGTGGTGCCGAAGAGTGAAACTTTCAGAAGGATTTCAGCAAATAATCCATCTTTATGGATTGAGGAGAGCGAGGACGAAGATTATATCTTCATGCCACCGCTTCCGGGTTCTGCATCTTCGAAGGGCAAGAGTTCTTCATCGTCGAAGGGCAAGGTTCCCCATGACTGCGATACTAGACACTTGGCATTAGCCCACGTGTATGCGGTAGTGGGATACCGCTCCTCATCCCCGTCAAAAGGCCACTCCCAAGGTTCTTCCGGAGCAATGGTCAAGTTACGGCCCACAGGGATACGCTCCCACATCCAAATCTGTAGGGCCCAAACAAAACCACCAAGACAAGATTTCGGCTTACTCCTCATACATGCTCTGTCCAACTGCACATTTGTATACACATTAAACAATCACATGCAAAAAACTCTTTCATATAATGAAAATTCATCAAATTAGCATTACCTGACGGTACAAGAAGGCTAGTGCCGCCGACCCCCAACTCCACTTAACATCCCAGTTACGAAGAGGATCCAAGAATATCCACGAGGTTGTGTCTCCCGTGCCATCAGGAAACACCACTTGGGTCAAAAGGTTCCATAAGTAAGCCCTGGCGTACCTCTCCACAACAGCCGGACTAGCATTCTCTGGGCACTCGTAAAAATGTTCTTGTAGCCACGAGAACAAAACACCAGATGGCCTAGGATTCTTCTTTGTTTCATGAATCCACGGGGAAGGTTCAACACCAACCAAACCTGCAACCCTTTGTCGCCACCCCTCGGACTTTACCTTCCCGGTAAGAGCCCTGCCCTCGATCGGAAGACCGGAGATCATCGCAATATCCTCCAAAGTGACGGTCATATCACCACGAGCAAGGTGAAAAGAGTGCGTCTCCGGCCTCCAACGGTCCGTAAGGGCGGTAATGGCCGTCGAGTTCAGCCATGGTGGTGTGCCTTTAAAGTTGAGCACAAACTGGAGAAGATCCATTCTTCTAAAATAAGGCTCGTAGCGACGGTCATACCTCAGTGACTCGCGTGGGTTGTGGCCTCTCAACCGAAGTACTGGAGGAACCTACAAAAATCACACGCACAATTTATATACTTCTCTAAACTACTCACAATATACTCACAATATGATAATATAGATACATAATTACCTCCCCTCTTTCCACAAGCACAGCACGATGCTTCTCCTCGTAATAATCATCAAGGCTGGGATATTTATCCGGCTCAAACATCCTACAAAATAAGGTACATGGATTTGTTATGATATATGCTTAAAATTATGACCACGTCATATACAAAATTGTGTGAGAACTACTACAAATTATCCCAAAGATATAAATCACGAACCACATTACCAACACCAATTCTTTTCAACCTATTTTATCCTAAAGAATCTATCACAACTAATTATTAACAAATAATAGGTTCAACCTAATCCTAAAAAATGGGCTCTCTCTAAATCCAATACTATACAAGTTAACTAAGAATACTTCAACAGTATATCCCCAAAATATTCATCAAACAAATCACTAATAACTCATCTTAGGGTTCCACCATGTTTGAAAAAATGCATCTACAATAGCCAATCTTGACTGAAAATAAATGGAGGATTGGGAAGAGAATACCTCAAGCAATTCGGGGGTGCTTCGATCTACTTGTTTTGATGATCAATATAGCAGATCTAGGGGAGATTTGGGGAAGAATAGGGAAGGGACGGCCGCCAGTTCGTTAAGAACTGCCCGACCGGGGGCTAGGACTGCGAGTGGACTGGGTTAGCCCCCGCGGCCCGCCACGCATTACTTCATCTAGCCCAGAAACGCCAAGGACATTGGCATTTCACATGTGCCACGTCAGCGAAAACAGCGGGTTCGGACTGACTATGGGCCAGGGCAGAAACGCAAGCTACCACGGCATTTCTGTGTTAGCCAGGAACGCTAGCTTGGTCGGCGTTTCCATGTTCATCAGAAACGCCGCGGGCCCTGGCGTTTCTAAAAGGGTCAAATCGTGAAATACTTTCACGTCGGGTTCAGTTTGCGACTAAAAAGTCTGACATGGTCAAAACAGTGATTTCGTCCGACATCCTCTCCCCCGGCCGCCTGCTCCGTCGCCTCGCCGCGCGCCGGCTGCCTTCTCCCCTTCGTCTCGCTGCCTTTCTTCGTCCTCGTTGCCTGATTCCGACGAGGGGGGAGGGGAGGGGAGATCAAGAGGAAAGGGATCCCCTTCTCTGCAAAGCGCTCAATTTGCCGCCTCCGACGTGCTGTGGCGCCGTGGCCGGGCGGACCTGAGCGCGCTGCTACTAGCGGCCTCCGTCGCTTCCTGGATCCTCTTCAACGCCCCCCTCCGCGCCTCCGGATACACGTGTGACGCCCCCGATTCAATCGTACACTAATCATGCACGCAAATGTGTACGGTCAAGATCAGGGACTCACGGGAAGATATCACAACACAACTCTACAAATAAAATAAGTCATACAAGCATCATAATACAAGCCAGGGGCCTCGAGGGCTCGAATACAAGTGCTCGATCATAGACGAGTCAGCGGAAGCAACAATATCTGAGTACAGACATAAGTTAAATAAGTTTGCCTTAAGAAGGCTAGCACAAACTGGGGGGTACAGATCGAAAGAGGCGCAGGCCTCCTGCCTGGGACCCTCCTAGGTCACTCCTGGTCGACATCAGCGGGCAGCACGTAGTAGTAGGCACCTCCGGTGTAGTAAGGGTCGTCGTCGACGGTGGCGTCTGGCTCCTGGACTCCAGCATCTGGTTGCGACAACCAGAAAGAAAGGAAAGGGGGAAAAAGGGGGGAGAAAGCAACCGTGAGTACTCATCCAAAGTACTCGCAAGCAAGGAACTACACTACATATGCATGGGTATATGTGTAAGGAGGCCATATCGGTGGACTGAACTGCAGAATGCCAGAATAAGAGGGGGATAGCTAATCCTGTCGAAGACTATGCTTCTGGTAGCCTCCGTCTTGCAGCATGTAGAAGAGAGTAGATTGAAGTCCTTCAAGTAGCGTCTCCAAATAGCATCTCCAGTAGCATCGCAGTAGCATAATCCTACCCGGCGATCCCCTCCTCATATCCCTGAGGTAGAGCGACCACCGGTTGTATCTGGCACTTGGAAGGGTGTGTTTTATTAAGTATCCGGTTCTAGTTGTCATAAGGTCAAGGTACAACTCCAAGTCGTCCTGTTACCGAAGATCACGGCTATTCGAATAGATTAACTTCCCTGCAGGGGTGCACCACATAACCCAACACGCTCGATCCCATTTGGCCGGACACACTTTCCTGGGTCATGCCCGGCCTCGGAAGATCAACACGTCGCAGCCCCACCTAGGCAAAACAGAGAGGCCAGCACGCCGGTCTAAACCTAAGCGCGCAGGGGTCTGGGCCCATCGCCCTGAGCACACCTGCACGTTGCGTACGCGGCCGAAAGCAGACCTAGCCTAGTGGCGTTCCAGTCCAATTCGGCGCGCGCCGCTCCGTCGCTGACGTCTGAAGTGCTTCGGCTGATACCACGACGTCGGGATACCCATAACTACTCCCACGTAGATGGTTAGTGCGTATAGGCTCGTAGCTAGACTCAGATCAAATACCAAGATCTCGTTAAGCGTGTTAAGTGTCCGCGAACGCCGAACAGGGCCAGGCCCACCTCTCTCCTAGGCGGTCTCAACCTGCCCTGTCGCTCCGCCACAAAGATCCACACAGAGGGCCGTCGGGACAAAGGTCCTTTCAGCCCCCAATCCGTGAATCACTCGCGGGTACTCTTCGAGCTGACCCGACTTTAGTCACCATCTGAATAGTATGTATGTATGTATAGTATATACCCGTGATCACCTCCCGAGTGATCACGGCCCAATAGTATAGCAAGGCAGACTGACAAGAATGTAGGGCCAATGATGATAAACTAGCATCCTATACTAAGCATTTAGGATTGCAGGTAAGGTATCAACAGGTGTAGCAACAATGTCAGGCTATGCATCAGAATAGGATTAACGAAAGCAGTAACATGCTACACTACTCTAATGCAAGCAGTATAGAGAAGAGTAGGCGATATCTGGTGATCAAGGGGGGGGGCTTGCCTGGTTGCTCTGGCAAGAGAGAGGGGTCGTCAACTCCGTAGTCGAACTGGGCAGCAGCAGCGTCGGTCTCGTAGTCTACCGGAGAGAAGAGGGGGAAGAAACAATGAATACCAAGTAAACAGATGCATATCGGTGCATGACATGTCAAGAAGCGATGCTAGGCGTGCCCTAACGTGGTATAAGGTGGTACTGGTCAAGGGGGAATCATCCGGGAAAGTATTCCCGGTGTTTCGTGTTTTCGGGCAGAGGAGCCGGAGGGGGAAAGTTGCGGGTTCGATAGGTTAGGGGGGTGTGGTGGACGAACGGACTGCGTATCCGGAATCGTCTCGTCGTTCTGAGCAACTTTCACGTTGAAAATATTTTAATCCGAGTTACGGATTAAAAGATATGATTTTTAAAAGATTTTAACAATTTTGGAATTTAATTATTTATTTAATTAATTCGAAAAAATGTATTTATGACGTCAGCATGATGTCATGCTGACGTCAGCAGTCAACAGGGGTTGACTGAGTCAACCCTGACATGTGGGTCCAGTGGGACCCACCTGTCATTCTCTAATTAAATTAATTTAGGGTTTAGGTTAATCTAATTACAGTTTAATTAAACTTAACTAGTTAATTAATTTAATTAAACCGGATTAATTAACTTAACTTAATTAATTAATTAATTAATAATATTATTAAATCATTTTAATTTTATTAATTATATTTATTGTTTTTATTTATTTTATTATTTATTATTTATTTATTTATATATTTTTTTTATTTTATTTTTTTTAATGTTCTGGGGCGAGGGCCCCGTTTGTCATAGGCCCATAGGGGCCTTAGTGGTTATGGGCGTGTGGGCGCGCGGGCTCACGGGCACGGCCACGAGCGCCCACCGGGGCAAGCCCAAGCGATGGCCTCGGGCGCGGCCAGTGGCGCTGCCGCCGGCGACAAGGAGGCAGCCAGGGGCGGCGAGGTACCGGGACGCCACGCACGTGGTCTCGGCGAGGTGCGGGCCCGGCGGTCGTCAGCGGGGAAGGCAGGAGTAGTGCACGGGGGCTGCAGGCGGAGCGGGACGGCGGCGTGGGCGGCAACAACCGCAGGTGGCACGAGCGACAACGGGCGCGACGGGGCGCGCGGGTGCGCGCGTGCTCACAGCGAGCACGAGCACCGGGCGGCACGTGCACGACTACGGGACGGTGCGAGGAGCAAGAGGAAGAGAGGCCGGGGGCCTCACCGTGGATCCGTAGGGTCAAGGCAGCGGGGCTCAGGGAGGTTGACGGGGACGACGCGTGTAGACGGGGAAGTCCGGCGGCGTCCGGGACGGCTTCGGGCGACGGAGTCGGCACGCAAATGTGTACGATCAAGATCAGGGACTCACGGGAAGATATCACAACACAACTCTACAAATAAAATAAGTCATACAAGCATCATAATACAAGCCAGGGGCCTCGAGGGCTCGAATACAAGTGCTCGATCATAGACGAGTCAGCGGAAGCAACAATATCTGAGTACAGACATAAGTTAAACAAGTTGCCTTAAGAAGGCTAGCACAAACTGGGATACAGATCGAAAGAGGCGCAGGCCTCCTGCCTGGGATCCTCCTAAACTACTCCAGGTCGTCGTCAGCGGGCAACACGTAGTAGTAGGCACCTCCGGTGTAGTAGGGGTCGTCGTCGACGGTGGCGTCTGGCTCCTGGACTCCAGCACCTGGTTGCGACAACCAGAAAGAAAGGAAAAGGGGAGAAAAGGGGGAGAAAGCAACCGTGAGTACTCATCCAAAGTACTCGCAAGCAAGGATCTACACTACATATGCATGGGTATATGTGTAAAGGGCCATATCAGTGGACTGAACTGCAGAATGCCAGAATAAGAGGGGGATAGCTAGTCTTATCGAAGACTACGCTTCGGGTCACCTTCGTCTTGCAACAGGTATAAGAGAGTAGATTGAAGTCCTCCAAGTAGCATCTCCAAGTAGCATCTCATAGCATAATCCTACCCGGCGATCCCCTCCTCATATCCCTGAGGTAGAGCGACCACCGGTTGTATCTGGCACTTGGAAGGGTGTGTTTTATTAAGTATCCGGTTCTAGTTGTCATAAGGTCAAGGTACAACTCCAAGTCGTCCTGTTACCGAAGATCACGGCTATTCGAATAGATTAACTTCCCTGCAGGGGTGCACCACATAACCCAACATGCTCGATCCCATTTGGCCGGACACACTTTCCTGGGTCATGCCCGGCCTCGGAAGATCAACACGTCGCAGCCCCACCTAGGCAAAACAGAGAGGCCAGCACGCCGGTCTAAACCTAAGCGCACAGGGGTCTGGGCCCATCGCCCATAGCACACCTGCACGTTGCGAGGGCGGCCGAAAGCAGACCTAGCCTAGTGGCGTTCCAGTCCAATTCGGCGCGCGCCGCTCCGTCGCTGACGTCTGAAGTGCTTCGGCTGATACCACGACGTCGGGATACCCATAACTACTCCCACGTAGATGGTTAGTGCGTATAGGCTCGTAGCCGACTCAGATCAAATACCAAGATCTCGTTAAGCGTGTTAAGTATCCGCGAACGCTGAACAGGGCCAGGCCCACCTGTCTCCTAGGTGGTCACAACCTGCCCTGCCGCTCCGGCACAAAGTAACAGTCGAGGGCCGTCGGGAACCCAGGCCCACCTCTACCGGGCTGGAGCCACCTGTCCTTTCAGCCCCCTCGTCAGAATCACTTGCGGGTACTCAATGAGCTGACCCGACTTTAGTCACCATCTGTATAGTATGTATGTATGTATAGTATATACCCGTGATCACCTCCCAAGTGATCACGGCCCGATAGTATAGCAAGGCAGACTGACAAGAATGTAAGGCCAATGATGATAGACTAGCATCCTATACTAAGCATTTAGGATTGCAGGTAAGGTATCAACAGATGTAGCGACAATGTCAGGCTATGCATCAGAATAGGATTAACGAAAGCAGTAACATGCTACACTACTCTAATGCAAGCAGTATAGAGGAGAATAGGCGATATCTGGTGATCAAAAGGGGGGGGCTTGCCTGGTTGCTCTGGCAAGAGAGAGGGGTCGTCAACTCCGTAGTCGAACTGGTCAGCAGCAGCGTCGGTCTCGTAGTCTACCGGAGAGAAGAGGGGGAAGAAATAATGAATACAGAGCAAACAAAGCATCACAAAATATAACAAGGCAATACGCGGTGTTCGGTGTGCCCTAACGCGGTAGTAAGTGATACCGACGAAAGGGGGAAACATCCGGGAAGTATTCCCGGGGTTCCGTGTTTTCGGGCAGAGGAGCCGGAGGGGGAAAGTTGCGAGTTCGATAGGTTAGGGGTGTGTGGCGGACGAACGGACTGCGTATCCGGAATCGTCTCGTCGTTCTGAGCAACTTTCATGTACAAAGTTTTTCGATCCGAGCTACGGTTTACCCTATATTAATTTTAAAAGCTTTAAATCATTTTTAGGATTTATTTAATTAATTTAATCAACATTATCAGAATAGTGTCTGCTGACGTCATCATGATGTCAGCATGACGTCAGCAGTTGACTTGGTCAACCTGACAGGTGGGTCCCACCTGTTAGGGATTGTTTAGCTAATTAACAATTAGGGTAACTATTTATTAGGTTAATTAATCTTAATTAGTTAAACTAAACAAGATTAGATAAGTTAATTAATTAGTTAATTAATTAAATTAATTAATTAATTAATTTTATTATTAATTTATTTATTATATATATATATATTAATTTTTTTTTTAATCGTTCTGGGGCTGGGGCCCCTCTGGTCAGTGGCCCGAAGGGGTCTTAGCGGGCGAGTGGGCTTGCGGGCGTCCGACCCAGGAGAGGGTCTAGTGGCACAGACGGGCGCCGGCGCCGGGCGACGACCGGAACCGCGGCGAGGGTGGCCGGAATGGGGGGGCGCCGGCGATGCTGGGCAGCGGGGGGGTGCGGCAGAGGTAGCAGCTGCCGCAGCAGTGGCGGGCGATGCGAAGGCAGGCGGGCACGA
>NC_041393.1:4848179-4849228 GCF_002162155.2 Triticum dicoccoides | reverse complement strand
AAAGGGGGGGCTTGCCTGGTTGCTCTGGCAAGAGAGAGGGGTCGTCAACTCCGTAGTCGAACTGGTCAGCAGCAGCGTCGGTCTCGTAGTCTACCGGAGAGAAGAGGGGGAAGAAATAATGAATACAGAGCAAACAAAGCATCACAAAATATAACAAGGCAATACGCGGTGTTCGGTGTGCCCTAACGCGGTAGTAAGTGATACCGACGAAAGGGGGAAACATCCGGGAAGTATTCCCGGGGTTCCGTGTTTTCGGGCAGAGGAGCCGGAGGGGGAAAGTTGCGAGTTCGATAGGTTAGGGGTGTGTGGCGGACGAACGGACTGCGTATCCGGAATCGTCTCGTCGTTCTGAGCAACTTTCATGTACAAAGTTTTTCGATCCGAGCTACGGTTTACCCTATATTAATTTTAAAAGCTTTAAATCATTTTTAGGATTTATTTAATTAATTTAATCAACATTATCCAGAATAGTGTCTGCTGACGTCATCATGATGTCAGCATGACGTCAGCAGTTGACTTGGTCAACCTGACAGGTGGGTCCCACCTGTTAGGGATTGTTTAGCTAATTAACAATTAGGGTAACTATTTATTAGGTTAATTAATCTTAATTAGTTAAACTAAACAAGATTAGATAAGTTAATTAATTAGTTAATTAATTAAATTAATTAATTAATTAATTTTATTATTAATTTATTTATTATATATATATTTTAAATTTTTTTTTTAATCGTTCTGGGGCTGGGGCCCCTCTGGTCAGTGGCCCGAAGGGGTCTTAGCGGGCGAGTGGGCTTGCGGGCGTCCGACCCAGGAGAGGGTCTAGTGGCACAGACGGGCGCCGGCGCCGGGCGACGACCGGAACCGCGGCGAGGGTGGCCGGAATGGGGGGGCGCCGGCGATGCTGGGCAGCGGGGGGGTGCGGCAGAGGTAGCAGCTGCCGCAGCAGTGGCGGGCGATGCGAAGGCAGGCGGGCACGACGGCCGCTGCGGTCGTGCACGCACGGGGAGGAGGAAAGTGGGGGCGCGTGCGGGCTTGAGGGCACGCCGGCGCGG
>NC_041393.1:4796401-4847680 GCF_002162155.2 Triticum dicoccoides | reverse complement strand
AAGCTAGGGTTCGATCATGGGGGGGGATAAGGGAGGCGTGGGGGGGAGGCCGGTTGGGCCTGCGGCCGAAAGGGCCGGCCTGCTGGGCCGGAGCCCAGTGGGGGGGGGACTCTCTCTCCCTCTTCTTTTTTTTATTGTTTTCTGTTTTCTTTTTATTTATTTTCTTTTCTGTTTTTATTTATTTATAAACACTTAGGCATTTTATAAAATTGTGAACCTTACACCATAATTATCTTTGTAATACATGGCAACCACCGAACATTTTTATTTTAATTTTTAAAAACTTTTATTGTTTTCTTTTATTTAAATTTTGAATTTGTTTCGGTTCTGAACTATCGAGAGTTTATCACAGTAACCGTGGTGACGTGGCATCATTAGCGGGGAATCACTATAGCTTAATTATCCGGGCGTCACAACACGGCGGTGTTGCTGGCCTCCGACGGGGCAACAACAGCGCAAGAGAGGCGCCAGCAAGACGCCAGAGTCGCTGCGGAGCCAGGAGACGCAGGAGGAGCCCTACGCATACAAGGACGAGGCCACCGACGGGACCAAGAAGAGGCTGGCCACGGAGGTGTCGTGGCTGGCGCAGTACGCCGGGCGCGCCATGCTCACGCACCCGCGACGTGCAGAACGCGGTCCGCCTCATGCTCCCCGGCAAGCTCGCCAAGCATGGCATCTCCTGTACATGTCCTGAACTGAAGTGAAGATCCATCAGAAAAAAGGCAGCAGGCTGGCATGCGTGGTTCAGTGCAGATAGACTGAATATGTTGTTGTTGTGGTAGCAGGGTGGCATACTTCTGGTAGTAGCAGCAGCACATGTTGTGGAATTTGTTGTTGATTTCTTAAAGTGCCATTTGCTGTCAATTTCTGAATTTGGTGTCATTAGTTTGTACAGTTTCAATAAAATACAGTAACATTGTTGTTAACTTCTGAATTCGCTATGAAATGAACATTACAATGACCAGACATGACAATTCTTTGCTGCAAAATGCCTGTACTATTGTTGATGACAATCTCAGTAGACTTTACTGCAGGATAAACATTCAGAAAGATTTGATAGTAATCATGTTCAGTTTGAATTGTCGGGTGAAAATCACAGTAGTGGTTACAGGGCTTGATGCCTGGAAACAAAATTACAGTATGGTGTCACTCCTAACCCAAATCTTGAGTTCAAATTTGATAGTAATCATGTTGAGTTCAAATCTGATCGAAATAATCAACAACAAAACAGAGCTCAGTGAAAGGTAAGACTATGATCAACATCAAACTACTCCTTGACAAGCAGTGATCACTACTGAACATGATCATATTCTTTTATTACTGGAGCCAATTTTCCTAACATCACAACAGTGCTTTTTTGTTGACAGCAAGTTCATCATGTCAATTACTCCAAGTAGCAATAGTTTGCCGAGCAGAAAATTTAAACTATGGCTTAGCAGAAAAATTAACAGCAACAGTTTGAGGCCATACATCAAACTATGGCTTGAAGCAACAGTTTTAGAGTTCGATTCATGTATTTTTCAGACATTATACTTCACCATTACATGCATGTATCAGGAAAGAGATCTTCCTTTTTTTACACCACATACAGATAGCACACTCCCAACTAATTCCATATAGCATTTGTTACAATGTGGATGCAGTAGTACCAGCAGATCACTCTTGTTTAGATCATTCACTGAATTTAGTCACTGGATCACACAAAAGAATGCACATTGACTGAATTAAACTGAATTTAGTCACTGGATCATTCACTTTGGTTGTACATTGACTGAATCAAAATGAATTTAGTCACTGAATTAAACTGTCCTTGTAAGTCATATTCAGTTAACACTAATTTTTCAGTTAACAATATTCAGTTAACTCCTTGCAGTTCAGAGCATAATTTGATTGTCAATATTCAGTTAACACTGAATGTACAGCACTGAAAATTACTCTAAATGTACAACACTTCCATCTGTCCCCAAACTCTTTGCTGCTTTTGAGTTCCAAGGCAGCCTTTTCTCTAACTGAATTAACAATTGATCAGTCTCTATATGTTTATTAGATATTGCAAAAAAGCAGGAGAATATGCTCATTGAACAAATTCAAATAAAATCAAATAATCCAAATAATTCAAATAAAATCAAATAATTCACTTCACATAATCCAATCTTTTGTCATTGAACACATTACACAAAGACATACACATGACACAATACATGCACATGACACATCACATACTCCTATCCTTTCTTTTCCTTTTCCCTTGTCCCTTTCTTTTTCCTTTCCCTATCTACTAATTTCCTTGTTCATTTTGGTAATTAGAGGAACATGATGGCCCTCCTATTCAAGTAAAGCAAGAAAAATCTAACTTACTTCAAATAATTTCAAGTAAAGTGTTCTAGACATCAGGGCAGTCATATTTTCAGTGAAGTTTCATGTTCAGTAAATCTAACTTAATTCAAAATTGCTGTTGTTGTCAAATTACTCTACAAAAAAGTTATTGGTAGATCAAAACAGTTTTCCTTTTTTTATTGGACACATGATTACTGGACACATCATGAGCAATGACCTATTAGATCATCTCCATTTTTATTTTTATTGGTCTTTTTAACAGTTTTCAGTAGCACACCATGACACTATTTGCACAAAAACAGAGCTTACTGAAAAGTAAGACTATGATCAACATCAAACTACTCCTTGACAAGCAGTGATCACTACTGAACATGATCATATTCTAGTACATCAAACTGACTTTTTTGTAATCTTATTCTGAGAGATTAAAAGTAGATGGTCATTCCTTAAAGAACCATGACACACCAAAATTCAGAGGAACATCCCCAAACCCCTATTCTTATTCTTATTATGTAATCTTATTTACTCACTGAATTTTCATTCTGTAATCGTTCCCTTGTGACCTGCAGTTCTAAACCCTGATTAATTTCCTCCATTATTTTTTCTAGTGCAATTTGATGTAGTGCAATTCAGTACTGAATTTTGGAGTAAATTGGACACTGAATTTTTGAGTACACCAACTGCTTCTTGTCTAATTTGCTTCTTGTCCAGCTTGATTTAGTCTAGAATTTCGAGTACACCTACTGCTTCTTGTCCAATTTTTTTCTACTCAGTCTATAACATTCAGTTTGATTTAGTCTTGTCCAGTTAACTGAAGAACATGTTTATCCAGACCAACAACATTCAGTTAACTTCTTTGACATTGGAGGTGAACACATTCAGTTAACCTTTTTTGCAACATTTCTGTAGAGTAGATGATCAATTGTGTTTCAAATTAATGAACAAGCGCAATGTACAGAAATTGGAGCTCGGGTTCTTCTTCTCACCGGCAGAAGCACGAGCAGGGGAGCTCCGGACGGCAGCACGGGCAGGCCCGCCGAGGAGGAGCGGCAACTTGCAGACGAGCAGCAGAAGAAGCTCGAGGTTGAGGATGAGCTTGAGTTCCAGGCCCGCCTGGAGCTCTAGGTACAGGCGCTCGAGACCCAGGCGCGCACAGGTCCTGTGCGGCGCCAGCGCAGGCCCTGGGGCACGGGAGGGATAGCAGCGCAGCCCTGGGCGGCGAGAGGGGATAGCGACGCAGCCCTGTGCGGCAGGAGGGATCACGGCGGGAGAGGATGGCGGCGAAGCAACGCCCTTCAGCACTAGAGCCGCCGCCCGTCGAGGTGGTCGCTGCGGAGGAGCAGATGGACGGCGCGATGCAGCTCACCTCCGTGCGGGCGGCGCAGGTGGGCAGGGGCGTCGGTGGTTCACAGCGGTGGTGCAGGCCATGGCCGTCGTCAGCCGCTCGGCCCTATGGTGGGTGCCGACGGTGGCGCGGGCGACCACAGTGCGCGCCGGCGACAGAGAAAGGAGGAAGAAGCAGCGGGGTCTGATTAGCAACAGATTTGAAGCTAGAGGGGTTTTCTGCAAAATTGTAAATGAACTAAGTAGAGGACAACTTTTCTCGGAAGGAGGGAGTACTACGGTATGGGCAACATATCCCATAGGTGAGTGGATCAAAAATTCAGAAGTACTACCTCCATCCTGAATTATAAGATGGTTTGGATATTTCAACATGAACTGAAATGAGCGACAAATATGGACTGAAACGAGTTAACAAATAGTTGAATCATGGCTGCATAGATCGGCAATTTACGAGTTGACAAATGGAATTGTAATGTTACGTGGCGGGGTGGTGATTGAATTTTGCACCAATTATTAGCATCAACCAGTAATGCAATGACAAAGTACCATGACCAGGCAAGCACGTCAGTAAAATTGCAATCATCTTCAATAAAGCAGCAGCAGAACCCACAAGTTACCACGACCAGGCAAATGTACATTACTCAGCGAAAGAGCGGCTGAGTTTGATACGACGCGATGCCAAACATTAAAAAGAAAACATAGTAAATCCATTTTTCCCCTTCGACACATCATCAACCGACAAACCCCAAGCTAAAATTATTCACTGCATATATCATGCGGTACGCCAAGCAGATGGATGCAAAGCCCATAGTAGAGCAAACTTAGTCCCAGACGACCAAAATAACAACATATCAGGGCGGACTTAGAAACCCTGCTCGACCAGGTAGTCGCCAAGCCTCTCCACGACCAAATTGCACTGGCCAGGAGTCATGGGCTCATCGTAGATACCGAGAATCAGGGCCATGCCCGTCTTCTTGATAGTGATGCCACCGGTGCCCTATAAGAAACATCATGGGAAACATGTAAGAACCTGCTCTTTCTCTTCAGCAAAAAAAGGAAAACCGACTGCTTCTCTACTCTCTTGTCCCACTTATAGAAGTAACATTATATGGATTTGTGCAACTTGACTAAAATGCATTATGCGGGTAATGACTACCAACTTCTCCTTGTGGGGAATATCAGCAAATAAGTATCACCATTCGGTAGAAAGGAAACACACTAATGACAATCTAGCAGCTGAACCTATAATAGATGGCATGCATGCAGGGAAAGATAGAGCAACTACAAGTCCTTTAGTCTACACAATACAGGGAAAGGAAATGTGCATGTACGAGCTAATAGATATGAGGCTTGTACATGCTATGCTGTCACGATTTTATCAAGCAGCATGAGTTGTCCTGTTTATAATGGATGATGTGTGAGAGCATTCATCTGATGAACGCGCTTGCATTAATCGGGGGGTACAGCGGTATAGTAGATCCTACAATGAGGTTTGGTAAGAAATTATTCATAAAACAACCGGTAGCAACAGAATAAACTAATTCAGTTTGCTGGGTAAAGCTAACATGAGTGTTACAGAAAAGTCACAAAGCGTTGATGGTTTGCGGGCAGTTTCTTTCAAAAGAAATGTACCTTCTTTCCTCGGATGACAACCCCAGGTTCACCTTGGATGACCATGTACTTTGTGCCTCCAAGGAAAAGACCAGTTGGTGCAAGGTGTCCAGGTTCGTCAAAGTCTTTAATGATGCCAGCAATCTCCTCAGGCTTGAACTGCAGCATCCGGAAGCAGAAAACAAGGGAAAAGTCAGATGAAGCAGGCAAAATAAAATAAAATAACACTCATAATAAACATGAGCTCCCACGACACGGTACAATAGGCTTTCATGGTGAATTGTGATCCTTATGAAACGACACTATAGTTATCACCAGCACCATACGAATACAACGATATGATACGGCATGATTTAACCACCAGCCAAAGTGAACCAAGGCAATGCTACATCATTCCTTGACAATAATTTTCCCAGTCAAGCAATTAAAGAGGACAGTCAAAACGATATCAGGCACACCTAGGCAACACAGGTTCATGGCCGGACATAAATCGATGACATGAGCGCGTTTCTCGTCCAGCAAAGGCTCCGGTTATCCTTTAGCAGCTACCCCGACTATGAGATTTCTATGTAACCCAACACTAACCTACTATACTTCCGATACTTGTATGAGCTACTCGACCGTAAGTTGAGTAGCGTCACACGGCCGGCAACGAATCCGATCCCACCGGCGATTCCACCATCTACACATCGTTCAACTCACAAGACGCCTCGTATAATTCACATCAATAACCCCCCCTCCCTGCACACGAACCACCAGCAGCAGCAACCACGGGAACGGCGCCAGGCACCGCCGCCACGGAGGCCACGAGATCCGCGGCTCGGGTCGGCCGAGATCCGGATCTCCCCCCGCCTCGGGCCCGATCCGGGCGCGGGGGGCAGATCGAGCGCGGATCTAGCGCGGCGGGTCAACCAGGGTCGAAACGAAACGAAACGAAACAGAGCGGACCAGCGGGGGGAGCGGGGGCCTGTACCTGGGGGAAGTTGGGGGACTGCGCCCAGACGCTGCCGTCGTGGCCGAGGATGGCGGCGGAGGTGAGGTGCTGGCCGTCGATCTCGCAGCACAGGTGGTCGTCGACGTACGTCTGCCACGACATCCTCCTCCTTCTCCGGCGGCGACTTCTCTCGGCGGCTGCTGCGTGGAGCGCACGCGGTCTCGGCTGGGGATGCTTTGCTTGGACCTGGATGTGTCGTGCTTTGACGGCTGGCTGGGCTGGGATGGGATGGGGTGGGGTGCGGTGGGGGGAATATATCGGTTGCGTGCGCGTGTGTGTGGGAGGGAGGTCCGGGTGGAAAACCCTACTTTTTCGTTTTGCCTTTTACGTTTTTTCTAGAAACTAGAAATGGAAAAGAATGATTGTTGGTTTTTGTGGTGGTGAGAGAATGGGAGGAGTGAGATTTGTTTTCATTTTTCTTTCTATTGAGTATTACTGAGGAATTTGCTCGAAAGTTACTGTGTGGGTGTTTGAATTCGGATCTTACTCTTGATTTGACTTCACCGAAGACGCCAGATGGTGGATTGCGGTGGTGACCGGATCTCAACGGCGGCGGAGGAGAATGTTTAGTTGAAGCATGTGAAGGAGCTAGTTGGGCGATGGGTTGGGGTGGGCGAGATTCGATGGGTGCTCAAAGAGGAGGCATGAGAAAGGAGTATAGGAGTGCGATACGAAGGAATGTGAAAATAGTAGGTGAAAAAGAGCAGCGTCAGGAAGAAGAGTAGAAGAGTTGTGCGCAAACATAGGGGGCAAAGGTCGCCTCCAAGAACAATCTTTTTTTGTCCCAACCTCGTTTCCTACACCCGCTCCTTGTTTCCTTTGTCTTCCTTTCTTCCTCCTGCATTGTCCCATCTCTTTCCCTGATCTGACGGCCTTGCTATCCGAGGAGGTGAGGGAGAGGGGTTCTCATGTTCCTTTGTAGCAGTAGGTTCAGTAGACGAGTCCCTGATGGTTGCCTTTGGGTCTTCTCCCTTTTCAATAGACCATATATGGTTATCGTCCTTCTTCATTTCATCTCACCCATAGTGGTTGGGATTGAGGACCCGAGAGTGCTTCAAGGAAGCAAACCCGAGGCCCTTCGTCGAGGTTACAAATGGCGCCTTCTCAGATCCTTGATGTTGCAACCTTCTTCCACTTAAGCTAGCCACCATGGAGGTGGTAGCAATTTCGTTGAAGGATTGGTGTTGCCAGTCTATCGATTATAATCCTTTCATTTTTCTTTCTTCTTTCTTATCTGGTTCCCAGGTCTGGATGAGGCTCTCCAAGTTCCATGCGTCCAAGGTCACCTCAGTGGTGGAGGAGTTATGGGGTGGTGGAAATTATGATTGGGTTCGCGCACAACATCGGTGGTTCTCACGAAGAGGCCTTTGTTTCACCATCGAATCTTCTGGCCGAATGGCGGCTTTCTTTCTTCATCCCGGCTAAGATGCCTAGTGGGCGGTAGTGCAGCTCCAACATGAGGTCCATGGCGAGGTGCCATAGAGTTTTTGCTGTCCTAAGTGGTGCCGTCCCCGCCACGACAAGGCTTGGTTTGTGCAGGAGCGGCTTGAGACCCGATTGCAATCTGCATCAGCTGTTTGGGTCCTCTTTGTAATCTTCAGGGACTAGTTTGTTATTTCTTAGTTGTTAAGGGTCCTGGTGTTAGATGTTATGCGCCATCGCTTTATGCTTAATATAGCGTTGGGGTCCTTCTGGATCCTTCTTTTCACCAAAAAAAAATAACAATCATTTTGTAACAATAGTTTTCTTTTCTCAGGTTAAAATAACTTTAGGTTGGTTTTGATAACCCATTGCGTTTATTACCACGTCTTATAGAGTTTAGCCCGCGTTCACTTGTTATTTTTATGGTCAAAGATTGTTGCGAGTGTGAAGATGTGCAAATTGGCGTCTGAGGAAATCGACTACCGTATTTTTGGTGTTATTTAACACACAATGTGTAACGTTGCAGTGCGAAGATGTGATGATTGGGATGGGGAGTATATCGATTGCGCATGTGTGGGAGGGAGGTCCTCACAAACCCTACTTTTTTGTTTGCCTTTGACCTTTCTAAAAATGGAAAGTAATTATTATTGACTTTTGTGATGGTGAGAGAATGGAAGGACTGTGGTTTTTTCCTTTTCTTTTTATTGAGTAGTTTACCGTGCGAATGTTCGAATTCCGGTCTTAGTCTTGGTTTGAAGTGGCGAAGGATCTCGGCGACGGCATAAGGAGGACGTTGAAGTGGCGAAGGAATGAAGTGGTCGATAGCTCGGGCCTCGGGGTAGATGAAATTTGGTGGATGCCCATGGAGGAGGCAAGAGAAAAGAGTTTAGGGGTGTGATACGAGACGGAAGAACAAAGAAGTACGTGAGGAAGATCATCATCGGGAAGAAGAAGAGTAGAGGGGTCGCGCGCTAACATAGGGGACGAAGGTCGCCTCCAAGAAAAATCATTTTGGTTTACATTAGTTTTCTTTTGGCGGGTTAAAATAACTTTAGGTCGGTTTTGATAACCCATTGTGTTTATTACCAACATGTTGTTGAGTCTATCTGGCGTCCATTTGTTATTGTTATGGTCAAAGATGGTTGGCGGTGCAAAGATGGGCATGTGGCATTTGAGGAGGTCGACTACTATACTATTTGTGTTATTTAATAGTCACCACGTAAACGAAACCTGTAAGGTGTGGCTGTTCACAAGGAATCCATGCATTTCATAATGCCTTGTACTCCCTCTGTAAACTAATATAAGAGCGTTTAGATAACAAAAATAGTGATCTAAACGCTCTTATATTAGTTTACGTAGGGAGTATGTTTTCATGGGATGGTAGTTGTGGACACGTAGTTCCGTAATGAATCAAAGCTTTGGACGGAGTGGAACAAGTCAATAATGATAGTTTTGGTCAAAGGTGATGAACAATTAACCATCAAGAAGTATTTGGAAACACGCCAGGTGTTGCTCGCTCGATATTATGCAAAGGGAACAGCGGCATGATTTTCATAGCATTTGCCAATATTTATCTAGGTAGAAGATAAGTTGATCCATCTAAATATCTTGTCATAAGAACAAGTGTAGGGCCACCCAACGATTTGACATGGCAGTGGAAAACATGTGGGGGATCAGTGCAACTTCTCCAAATAGTTCTCATTGGCGAGTTAGATAAGTGTTATAGTTTTAGGTTGGTGCTGTATCAACAGTCGACGGATCAAAAAAAAAAAAGGCCACGGTTCAAAAGCACTCCCTATATAAACTAACATAAGACGTTTTAGATAATTATTAGAGATAGTACTCCCTCCGTCCCAAAGTAACTGTCTCAAGCTTAGTACAACTTTATACTAAAGTTAGTACAAAATTGAGACACTTATTTTGGGACCAAGTGAATACTAATTAAGTCGAGAAAAGGGAGGCATGATCAAAGAACCTCTCATGACAAGTGGCAACAGGGTGTCGCAAGAGGCAGCTATCATCAGAGAAGAAGAGAAGAAAAGCAAAACCAAACCATTTGCTTTGGGGATTTGTCGGTGACCCCACTCAACACTCATCACCAATCCAGATCCTAAATTAAGATCCGATCAGGCGATCCGCATCCCGACGGCGACAGGAGGAAACTTGCAGGGCTGGAGCACCGATTTTGCTGTCCCAACTGGGGTTCACTTTCCCCCGAACAGATTCGGTGCCCAACTCAAGCAGAAAAGATTATTCCGGGCGCTGCCGTCCACAAGAAAATTCTACAGAGCTTTTTCCCATGGAAACTGTCGATTTCGCCCATCTCGAAACTCCGCAACTTATCCGATTTCGCCAATCTCGAAACTCTGCAACTTATCCGATTTCACCAATCTCGAAACTCCGCAACTAGTCTTCAGCAGAAGTTGTATGTTGGCCTTGCAAGTTTAAACAGTTGCTACTTTATTTACAAAAATAAATAAAAAATAAATAAAGCAGAGGTCCTGGTTATGTACTTCTGTAGAAACTTACACAAGGGCAGTCATGCAAGCACAAGATGCAGAACCAGCCCCCAGCAACGATGTATGCACGGAGCATGGACCAAATGAACTTTGATCCAACACAGCAACGTGAGAACACATGAGGAACAGGATGAGCGGCACGGTTAGGAACATCTTCCGGCAGAGGAATCGATCGCATCGGCTCCACATCGACGAACCACTTGAGACCGGGACCGGTACGGTACGGCGCTAGGGTGCCCGCAGGTCGGCATGCGACGGCGAGTCGCCGCCAGATCGCATCGGGGAAGGAAGCAGGCATGCCAGCATCTTCTTCATCATTGGCCCTGATGGGGTGGCCTTGTGAGAAGGCGAGCTGGCATCCTCCCTGATAACGCCTGGCAAACCAGAGCCATCTTCAGTTTGCGGTACCGCATCCCCTGATGGAGATGATGATGTTGCTGCTGCTGTTCCAGCCACCTTCGTACTGAATTCTTGAACCACCTGCCATTATCAGGGCCACCAGACAGGAATATATTTAAGTATTTTCGACAGGTATTGATTTAATTTAATGTAATTAAACCATCTTCTACCAAGGGACCAACATGGGCACATAAGGAGCTGCCTCTCTTTCAAGACCACCTCCGAAGTTCTACAGTGATCGCACTGCTGGAAAGTAGATAATTCGTTTTAATTCATTCTATAATTAGTGGGCTGGATTAGGTCCACTGGGAGTGAGTTTGGTCCACATTATATAAATTTAGTGCAGCTGTGCGATAAAAGTGGCTAACATGTCACGATCCGAGCGGTTTACAGGTAGCAGCATTGATTTACAGATAGGATATGAGTTCCATGTTTAATCATCTTCGAATGATCAAACCACAAAAGAATCAATTTTTTTTACATATGGCATATAGCCTACAGGTCATTGGTCCAGGTGCAAAGAGTTAGAACAAACATATTTCCTGGCGGCGATGTTCCCTTTGTGCTTGATGGAAGCCAGTTCAACTAATCCCTTAACAAAGATAAGTGCCAAATGATGGGAGAAGGCGCTGAAGTGCAACATATTTTCTGTTTCAGTTAGTTATCAGCTATCACCAGCTATATGTTGATATCACAGGCAACTTATGTCGATCTGTATATAATATTACCTCCGTCCCAAATTAGTTGTCGTCACTATCTAGACACGTTTTAGTGACGACAACTAATTCGGGACGGAGGGAATAGTGAAGGCCTGAGGGACAAATGTATGGAACTTGTCACATCCAAGAAACAACACAACTGGAGAGCAACAAAACCAAACATTGCTAGTTCAGTGAGTCGGTAAGTTCAGAAATGAGTTAGGTCCAGTACCTTCCTCTGGGAACGGGTCAGCAGCACTCTAGCCCTTTTAGATCTCACATGCTCAAATGCTGTGGTAGGTGTCATATTCTTGTACTTCACCTGATAAAAATCAAGCATAAAAAATTCCACTGAAGCAAAATGCAAAATTAATTCCAAATAAGTGGTATGTGATAATTTTGTTATCACTATAAAGGATCTAAATAGCTAGGAATAGTTCGGGTCCTTCGCCCCGAAAGCGTGATTTTAGTGAATATCTCCGCTGTAGCTTTTTTAGATTATAGCCTTGAAGGTGCGAAAACCACAAATTTGGAACCTTGCCTGCTATGAATCTCAAGTTTTTAGCTGAATGTTTGACATGTTAGTTTCTCTAGAAGAAGAATACACCTTACCAGATAGCACAAGACAATCGTTGTACTCCGTCCCCTTCCAGCTTTGCAGTGAATATATGTCATCCTCCCACGAGATGCGTTTCCTGATTAAGCATGAAAAGTTATAATTGAAAATCTTTAATATCTGACAGAAAGTGATGTTGTGAATGGGCAGTAATGTCATAATCCATTCTGCATAATGAACTAAATATTTGCTTAGTTAATAAGAATCAATTTGGACAAACTCTGATGCCCACTTACTATGAATGAAATCAACAGCTTGACTAATATCCACAAGTGATGGAGCAAACATGTAATCTCTTGTAGGAATAACAAGGTGATCAATCCCACGCGACTGTAAATTTTTAACAGATGAGCACTTATGTCATAAGGAATACCAGTTGGTCATGACTCAAATTGCAACAGTTATGATTAGAGTGTGGACACAATTCCGTGCAATTATAAAGGGTTGGAGGCTCTGTACAATGCTATTCATCTTTTACATACAGTATAAAATTATTTGTGTGTTACTTGCCTTATATACTGATGATGGTACTAAAGTCTCAAATGGTTCATTCAGGGTTACAACGCCATGTACTCCAAGCTTCTGCAAGCGTGTAACATCCCTACGGAATGGAACAGCTCCAAGCAAAATGAACTGGTAAAGAGAAAATGTTTACATCAAGGACACATATTCATCTTATCTTTATCAGTTAGAATAAGAGCATAGAAACTAGTAATAGGTTTCAATCTCATTGAATGAAATAAATACTCAAACAGAAAGATTGCATTACTATCACATAATGCAAAACTAAAGGCAAATGTGAGTACATCCAAATCTTGATCTTCACATCCATGGAAAGAAGTATGCAGAACCAGCAACTAATCCGCACTAAATACCATGGTCATGATCACAGTAATCAGTGTGTGAATGGGGAAACTGACACAATGTAGAACCGTGACTAAGACTGATAATAAACAGCAATCAAATGAGCAAATGTAAAAGTACCATATACATTAACTTAAGCCAGTCAAGATTTGAAATTAGAACGCTTGTTTCTCACTTCACCATTGCACAACGGCCATTAATAACGAATAGGACTATTTCTGGTTTGGCTTCTGAATTCTGATTTCTGTTCGTTCGTGTTTTAAGAGAGAAAAATGCATCAGGCAGGCCTAAACGTCTGGTCAGTGCAGCTATAAGCAAACATTTGTGATCTAGCTATTAGAAGTGATAAAGTCGAACACAACTTTACACTATGAAATTGTTGGAAAACATCAAATCAGACCCGCGAATAGTGTAACTCTTTAATTTCTGACAATGACTGAAAACGGAACCAACATCATATGGAGAGCACCCAAACATGGTACATTCAATTCTGGATTTGCTAGTTGCTAACTCTGACAGCCCCACGGAATAGATTAACACATTTCAGATGAATGTTTCTTCTCACTCCAAATAATGCATTCTAATTCCGTTAAACTAAAACAAAATGATAACGCGTTTGCATCTAAAAGTTCACCGCGATGGAGGAAATTACTTGCTCATCTGACAAATCACTAGGTAGTCTCAATCTTTGTCTCCCCCGGGATAAGGCTGCTGGAAAGCCGATCTATGGTAGCGGCAGCACACGCACCTGATCGACCTCGTCCCACCACCGGAACTCGGCCTGGACCTTGCTCCTCACCACGTTGTAGAGCAGCGTCGGGTAGAAGAGCGCCCTCGCGGCGGCGCCCACCGCCGCCTCCTTCGCCTTCCTCCGCGCCCCCGCCCCGCGCCGCAGGCCGGCCGATTCCGCCCCGGCCATGGTGAATCGGCGTTCGGCGGCCGTGCGAACGTCGGCCGGATTGATTGCCCCTCGAGATCGCCGGGGTGGTCGAAGGTCTTCCGACGAGCTGGCCTTCTCCGTTGTTCGAGGGCTGAACTGCCAGCGTTGAAGCTTCAAAAAAAAAATTACTGCCAACGTTGGGGTGGATTTTTTCCTAAATGCTAGAAAGTATAGCTGGCCAAATGGGCCGGGCCTGGCATAATGCCGGCCCGCAAGCATGCTGGCATGGCACGTGATGGGCCAGGCCCGGCACGCTCTAATCGGGCCATGCCTGGGCCTGAAGGCTGGGCATGCGTGCAGGCACGGCACGGCCCGTTTATCTTTTTTATTTCTTATCCAGATTTTCTTATATATACAACACATAAAACACAGCCCAGCAGACCAAAATCAGCCCAAGAAAGAGCCTAGCAGGCCATCAAGCTAGTGGGCCAGGTGCCTAGCATGCCGTCGGGCCGGCCCGTTTGGCTCCTGGGCCGTGCTTGGGCCGGAGGGGGCAGAATGCGGGCCGACACGACACATCCCGACTAATAATCGTGCCATGGCGGGCCGGGTTGTGCTGGGCCGGCCCGTTTGGCCAGCTACACTAGAAAGTGCAGCTGCGCTTTTTTGTCATCGCGAGCGCACACACTATAGATAAATTAGTATACACGTTCTTCCACCTCCAGATAGAAAGAGTTAGCGTGGGTATGACACAAGTGACTATTAACAAATCAGATGATGACAGTGTGTAGGGACCTCGCCGCGTGCACGTGGATAAACAACACTTGTGCACACCCATGTGCTAACGTAACACATTTATTCTGTTTCAATCTTTTTCAGAAAGCTACAACTTTTGAACCGAGTGTCGGAAAGAACCGTTTTCACCGTTGGGTTCTTTGCAATGAGACCTTCAAAATTAGATCTGGTGTGGGGGAGTCTGCCCGCCAACGGCACTGAGTGTGCAGGTGTTGGCTAGCCAGGTCGCAACGAACTCTTCAAACTAAACCCCACATAGATAGGTTTTGATGATTTATTAAAGCAACTTTAATACTAGATGAGGCAACTTTAACACTAAACAAAAGCAACTTCACACTATTAAAAGTAACTAATTAAACAACAATAAACAACTAACCAGTAATAGTGAGATTACATCACGTCACCATCATAAGCAATTTTCCTTCTAGGAGGCAACTTTAGTACTAAAACTAGGCAACTTTAGTGCTAAAACTAGGCAACTTCACTATATTTTGTGTCCTAGTTAATTTTTTCTAACATTCTCCTAACTTCGTCGCCGATATTTCTAAGTTGTCTATTGTTGGTGCTCATGTGTCGTTATTTCTAAATTGCCTATAATACTATAAAATCATCTACCATTGATGCTCTATTGTCAGCTACTGCTAGTTATGGTAGGCAACTTTTTTGAAAGCATTGTTATGGTAGGAAACTTGGTGTTGAATCTGGGTAACTTCATAGTGATTGTAAGCAACTTAGAAATACATTGATAAGCAACTTCACAATATTGGAGGCAACTATTTTTGCAAATGCCCCGCACGTTGCAGCGGGATTTTGTATGAAATAAAAAACTGCACTGAATGAACCATTTAGCTACTGTCTTTATAGCTTCTCCTCTAGTAACATAATTTCTTTATCGGTATTTTACAAATAAATAAATAAATAAATAAATATCTCTATCTGTAATTCAAAGTTAGACCAAAACAAAATAAAATAAGCATGCACGACTCACTTTTCTTTCATAGATAGAGCACCAGTATGAGGCTATGAGCTACATGCATGCATCAGTATTTTTTTCCTTGAGTAAAATATTTGTAGGCTGGAGATACTGCATGCGGCAGTTACTACATATGGTAGATGTAGTAGCTTTGAGTGTGTTGATCTGACGAATATTCTTAATTGATCTAGTATATCCAAGGGCTAAATTAATTTGGGTGATGTGGCTCAAGAAGAAGCTAGAGAATTCCTAGTAGTGGGGGCTAGCTATTTAGATATAGTAGATCTAGCCAACTGAGAAGCAACGATAAGCAACTAATTATCAATAGCAGACAACTGGGCATCCATGATAGTCAATTTATAGTATTTATAGGTAACTAAGCATCAACCATAGGGAATTGACCATCAACAATACGCAACTGAGCAGCCATGATAGGCAAGTTGGGATAATGGTAGCAAAATTCACAGATACACATAGTGCAATGAAGTTGTTTCTATGTAGCACTAAATGTGCCTCATGTTTTGTGTGATGCTTCTCGTTTTTACGCAAACCAAGCTAATTGGCAGTCCTATTAGGCCAAAAAGAAGAAGTTGCTTCCCTATGGAACTAAATTTGCCTCCATTGCATCCAAAGTTGCTCATAGAAAAAGTTCTATGAAACCTACCTATATGGGATCTACTTTTGAAAAATCATGATGATAAACCCAACGGTGAAAGCGGATTAGAATTCTAAAAATCGAATCAAAAGTTATGGATTTTAGAAAGAAAAAAACACGAATAAATGCATGTGATAGAGATCTTGGCAGATTTCCTTATTAGAGGAGACCAGGGAATTTCCTTCCTATAAGGGAAGGTGTGCCCGATCAAACGAACGAGCACCCAAGCGCTCCCTATCCACGTCCAGATTTGTTCCCCTGTTTTTCCTTGATTTGTTTTTTTCTTTGAGACATCGATTTGTTTTTTTTGTTGTGAGAAAAACTGAGGTTGAACCAAACTTGGCCAAATGGGCCGGTCCTGGTGTGCCGGGCCAATAGCCCTAGGCCACGAGGCTGGGCATGAGTGTCCGCATGACACAACCCGTTTAGTTTTTATACAACCCAATAGGCTGATATAGGCGCAAACCAACCCAATAGGTTGATATAGGCGCAAAACAGCTCAATAGGTTAAATCCTACACATGCCAGCGGGCTAAACATGCCGCCAGGCTGGCCCGTTTACTACAGGGGTCATGCCGCCGGGCACAACCTATGTAGTAAGCATGTTGTGGTGGGCCGTGGCGTGTTTGACACGCTTAAGCCCAAGCCGGGACGGGCCCATCTGGCTAGGTCTAGGTGAACCAAACCGAGCTACCTGGGTCGTGTCAGATGTGTATAAAAAATCAGCAAAAAATAAACATGTTGTGCCGACATGGCCCGTTCACCCATGTGCTATGCCAGGATCGTGACAGGATGGACATGTATACTAACAGGCCGGCATGCCAAGACCGGCCCAGATGGCGATGTTTGGGTGGAACTAGTGGAAAATCCAAATAGTTGAATGAAAAAACATGCAATGCACGTCTTTTGTTGTCCATGTGCAATGTCGGGATGTGTTATATGTCTATGGGATATGTTTTGTCCTATTACTGACTATGCCACTGTGAGCCCCTTTAAGGTAGTCTTGATGTCCATGTGTGGAGGTGTGTACTAGAACAAAGGAAATACTCCACTTATCGCTTATGTATGCTCAAAGACTGTCGTATGGGGGCAATCTCATCTCAACAATGGATTGGTATTAGATTGGTGAAGGTAATAGTAGGATCCTTGTTTGTAAAGCCCATTCATTGGTTTGTGTATGAGTGTGAGTATCAATTTGAATTTTTTGGATTCGATGATCTCACAAATGACAGATTGAGTTTGATTTAGATAGACAATGTAGCTTTGATCAAGGGCTTGATGTCTAGTACGCAACCTTCTTCTTGTAGACGTTGTTGGGCCTTCAAGTGCAGAGGTTTGTAGGACAATAGCAAATTTCCCTCAAGTGGATGACCTAAGGTTTATCAATCCGCGGGAGGCGTAGGATGAAGATGGTCTCTCTCTCAAACAACCCTACAACCTAATAACAAAGAATCTCTTGTGTCCCCAACACACCCAATACAATGGTAAATTGTATAGGTGCACCAGTTTGGCGAAAAGATGGTGATGCAACTACAATATGGATGGTAGATATAGGTTTTCGTAATCTGAAATTATAAAAACAGCAAGGTAGCAAGTGGTAAAAGTGAGTGAAAGGGTATTGCGATGCTTCGAAACAAGGCCTAGAGTTCATATTTTCACTAGTGCAAGTTCTCTCAACAATGATAACATAATTGGATCATATAATAATCCCTCAACATGCAACAAAGAGTCACTCCAAAGTCACTAATAGCGGAGAAGAAACCAAGAGATTATTGTAGGGTACGAAACCACCTCAAAGTTATTCTTTCCGATCAATCCATTGGGCTATTCCTATAAGTGTCACAAACAGACCTAGAGTTCGTAGTAAAATAACACCTTAAGACACACATCAACCAAAACCCTAATGTCACCTAGATACTCCAATGTCACCTCAAGTATCCACGGGTTTGATTATACGATATGCATCACACAATCTTAGATTCATCTATTCAAACCAACGCAAAGAACTTCATAGAGTGCCCTAAAGTTTCTACCAGAGAGTCAAGACCCCTATGCATAAGTTCACAAGGTCACTAAACCCGCAAGTTGATCACCAAAACATACATCAAGTAGATCACGTGAATATCCCATTGTCACCACAGATAAGCACATGCAAGCCATACATCAAGTGTTCTCAAATCCTTAAAGACTCAATCCGATAAGATAAATTCAAAGGGAAAACTCAATTCAACACAAGAAAGTAGAGGGGGAGAAACATCATAAGAATAGCAAAGCTCGCGGTACATCAAGATCGTGCCATATCAAGAACATAAGAGAGAGAGAGAGAGAGAGAGAGAGAGAGAGAGAGAGAGAGAGAGTGAAAGTGCAACTATCCCTAGGTGGTTTTGGTAATTCATATCAACATATAGCTCATTGAGCTAATACTATTCCAAGACAAATATTTCAGGAAAGCTCAATGAATAGCATGGCATGGATGATGAAAGTGGACCCCTCAAAATATTAAGGACAAAGGATTGGCTCAAGCTCAAAAGCTCAAGACTCTACATTTTATATTTTAGTGATCCAAGATCACATTGAGTCTATAGGAAAAGCCAATACTATCAAGGAGGGATGAGGTGTTGCTTAATGAGCCTCTTGCTTCAAGTGCTTAGTGATATGCACCAAAAATCCTCAACTACTTTCTCATATCCACATATGACCTAAACCTAAAGTCAAAATCGGTCCCACCGATTCTTTCTATCCGGCGCCACCGAGTTCAGATGTCATAGCCACTGCCACAAACCCTAGGCAAATTAGTCTCACCGATAGGGATCTCGGTCTCACCGAGATGGGATTGTAATCTCTCTGTTTCCCTTCGTAACGTTTCGGTCTAACCGAAGTGAGTGATCGGTCCCACCGAGATTGCAATGTAAACTCTCTGTTTCCTTTTTGTAACATTTCGGTCTCACCGAAATGAGCGAATCGGTCCCACCGAGTTTGCCTGACCAACTCTCTGGTTAGCTAATTACCAAAGTCGGCTCACCGAGTTTGTGTAATCGGTCTCCCCGAGATTATGTTATGCCCTAACCCTAACCATATCGGTCCCACCGAGTTGCATGTCGGTCCCACAGAAATCACTAACAGTCACTAGGTTTACTGAATCGGTCCGACCGAGTTTATTGTTTCGGTCCCACCGAGATTGGTAAATTGTGTGTAACGGTTAGATTTTGCGTGGAGGCTATATATACCCCTCCACCTCCTCTTCATTCGTGGAGAGAGCCATCAGAACAAACCTACACTTCCAACTTACCATTTCTGAGAGAGAACTACCTACTCATGTGTTGAGGCCAAGATATTCCATTCCTACCATATGAATCTTGATCTCTAGCCTTCCTCAAGTTGCTTTCCACTCAAATCTTCTTTCCACCAGATCCAAATCCTATGAGAGAGAGCTGAGTGTTGGGAGACTATCATTTGAAGCACAAGAGCAAGGAGTTCATCATCAACGCACCATTTGTTACTTCTTGGAGAGTGGTGTCTCCTAGATTGTCTAGGTGTCACTTGGGAGCCTCCGACAAGATTGTGGAGTTGGACCAAGGAGTTTATAAGGGCAAGGAGATCGCCTACTTCGTGAAGATCTATCGCTAGTGAGGCAAGTCCTTCGTGGGCGATGACCATGGTGGGATAGACAAGGTTGCTTCTTCGTGGACCCTTCTTGGGTGGAGCCCTCCGTGGACTCGCGCAACCGTTACCCTTCGTGGGTTGAAGTCTCCATCAACGTGGATGTACGATAGCACCACCTATCAGAACCATGACAAAAACATCCGTGTCTCCAATTGCGTTTGAATCCCCCAACCCTTCCCTTTACATTCTTGTAAGTTGCATGCTTTAATTTCCGCTGCTCATATACTCTTTGCATGCTTGCTTGAATTGTGTGAAGATTGCTTGACTTGTGCAAAGATAGCTAAAATCTGCCAAAGTGTAAAATTGGGAAAAGGTTAAGTTTTTAATTGGTCAAGTAGTCTAATCACCCCCCCTCTAGACATACTTCAAGGTCCTACAAGTGGTATCAGAGCTTTGGTCTCCATTTGCTTTGATTTCCATAGCTTTTGGTGGTCATAGCCTTGGTTTCACAACCTAGGAGAGTATGGCGTCTAGCGAGGGAAATTATCACCGTAGAGGTCCTTACTTTGATGGCACTAATTTTGCTAGTTGGAAGCATAAGATGAAAATGCATATTCTCGGACATAACCCCGCCATTTGGGCTATTGTGTGTATTGGCTTACAAGGTGAATTCTTTGATGGGGGGGAACCAAACCATGAAGCTAGCGCAGATGAATTGAAGATGCTGCAGTACAACGCTCAAGCTTGTGATATCCTCTTCAATGGATTGTGCCCCGAAGAATTCAACAGAATCAGCCGTCTTGAGAATGCAAAGGAAATTTGGGATACTTTGATTGATATGCATGAAGGTACCGACTCCGTCAAGGAATCCAAGTTGGATGTGCTCCAAAGTCAGCTTGACAAGTTCAAAATGAAGGATGGTGAAGGTGTCGCTGAAATGTACTCTAGGCTTGCTCTTATGACAAATGAGATTGCTGGCTTAGGAAGGGAAGAGATGACCGACAGATTCATCATCAAGAAGATCCTAAGAGCATTGGATGGAAAGTATGATACCGTGTGCACACTGATTCAAATGATGCCCAATTACAAGAATCTCAAGCCAACAGAAGTCATTGGTAGAATCGTTGCTCATGAGATGTCACTCAAGGATAAAGAGGAACTTCACAACAAGTCAAGTGATGCTTACAAAGCCTCATGTGAAGCTCCTACATCATCAAGTGATAAACAAACCTTCAATGAAGAATTGAGCTTAATGGTGAAGAATTTCAACAAATTCTACAAGAGTAGAAGCAAAGAAAGAAGCTCTAAGTCAAGGTCCTACAATGACAAAAGATCTTCCAGTTGAGAGCGCAATTGCTACAATTGTGGGAGACCCGGACGCTATTCCAATGAGTGTACGACACCCTACAAGAGAAGAGAAGATTCTCCCAAGAGAAGAAGTAGAAGAGAAGAATCACCACCAAGAGAGAGAAGGAGTAGAGATGATCGTTATGAACGAAGAACATCCCGGAGAAGCAAGGATTCAGAAAGGAAGGACAAGTCATCAAAGAGCTACACAAAACAAAGACATCAAGCTCATGTTGGTGAATGGGTATCCGGCTCTGACTCTGAACATCACTCCGAGAGAAGCTATCACTCCGACTCCGAACATACTCAAGATGAAGGTGTTGCCGGTCTAGCACTTGTGTCGACCAACTCCTACGACATATTTGATTCACCAAATGAAGGAATTGGAAGATGCTTCATGGCTAAAGGCCCTAAGGGAACTCACCCCGAGTATGTTGATTTCAATAGTGATGAAGATGACTTGTTAGGTGAGGATGATTTACTTATCGACAACTCTAGTGATGAATACTATGATGAAACGTCAATTAATCATGCTAAACAAGATAAAACGAATGGCAATGATAAGGAGAAGATTGAGCTTTTAACTAAAGAACTAAACACTCTTAAGTTAGCTCATGAAACTATCTTAGGGGATCATCGAGAACTTTTGAGGACTCGTGAGAAGTTACGCTTTGAAAAGCTCAATCTTGAGCAAGAGCATGAGTTCTTAATGGCAATCAATGATGATCTTCGCAAGAAAAGTTCTTCTTACATTGCCAAGCGTTTACTCTTATCTACTTACATGCCTCAAGTCAAGTCTAGTAACAAGAACAAGAAGGATTCTTCCTCTAGTAGTAGTAACAATAATAATGCTAAATCCAATATTGTTGCTTCTAGTAGTTCTCTTGATTCCACTAATGAATCTCTTAGACAAGTTACACTTGAGCAAGAAAATAGCTTATTAAAGGGAATTATAGAGAAAGGTGTTTACAAAAGCCTTGCCGGGAGTAAGCAATTCGAGGAAATTGTACGCAAGCAAGGAAGGCACCGGAAGAATCAAGGTGTTGGTTTTGAACGAAAGTTCAATGCCAATGGAGTTGAGTGGGAAGAAGATCAATACCCCAAGACTAAGTTTGTTCCTCAACAAGAGAAGTATGATCCTACTTCCTTCAAGGGAACACAAGCACAAGATGATCTTCCACCTCAAGACCACAAGAACAAAGGCAAGGACAAGCTTCAAGAGGAGATTGATGCATTTGAAGAAGCACCTAAGGCCTTGGTCAAGTGGGTTCCCAAGACTACGTCAAGTTCTACTTCATCAAGTACAACTACAACTCCAAGGATTCCCATTAAGATGATGTGGATCCCGAAGAAGAAGAACTAGAGAGTTCTTGAGGGTGCCTCCGCCAACATTCTTCACTCATATCATTATGGCAAGGACAAGTGCAATCAACTTCCATATCTTGCACTAGTTCAAGGAGTCACAAACCCTCATGTTGGTAAGGCAAGGGACAAGGTAACCTAATGTTTTCATGGACATCATCTTGTGTGTGCATCACTCTATGTCTATGGATATTCTTGTTTGTTCCTTGTGGGACTAACCCATGTAGGTATTGAAAGTGCAACTCACTCCAAAGGATTGCTCCAAATGATCTACATCAACATTAAGCATCCACATCTTCAACACCTACATGAAGTCATCATCGACAAAACCCAAGGTTAGTTCATCCCTCTAAGGGGGGATCTCACATCTAGGGGGAGCTTAACTCTAAGAATTGTGTCAAAGCAACTCTAATGATGTGAACACATCAATGCATTATGTAAAAGTGGTAACCCCACTTGAGCTTAAATGATGAGTATGACCTATGATCAAATGTTCTAATTTGACTCCTAAGATAATATACTCATATATAGATGACCTAGTCATCGCCAATTGTTTGATGGATGCTAGAATTGGTTGTGTATGCTTTGCCACATATTTCATTTGCCATCTTATTGTGTGAGCATGTTGGTTGCATATTTAACTCATTAGAGGACATCCACTTGTTGCTTTGATTGATTGGTTTCTTTTTCTTTTGCCAAGTGGATGGACAAGAATGCCTAAGAACCTTCTCTAGCTATCTATGCTTTTCTTGTCTCAAACTCTATTCATGCTACATCACAAAATTTGATCAAGTCAGATTCGAACCACTCTGTGTGAGGAGCACTTGGAGTCCCCGATTCGTCATAGACTTAAACTTCTAAAACTTGTTTGTGTTTTTCGGTCTGACCGATTCTTCCATTTCGGTCATACCGAGATCACTAAGTCGATCTAGGTTTTCAATCTTGGTGCAACCGATTCGAACTTTTCGGTCTCACTAAGTTGTTGTAACTGTCAATAGTTATGCATCTCGGTGCCACCGAGTTGCTCAACTCGGTCACACCGACAGTGTCGGGCTATATATACACACAGGCAAAATTTTGGAAAACTTTCTCCAAACCTCTCGCCTGCTCATTGCTCGCTCTGACTTCTAGGTCTCCGGATCGTCGACTTCGTCGCCAGCCGCCTCCTGTCACTGGTCTCCGCCGCCGTCAATGGATTTCATCCCCGCCGTTGCCGCCGTAGCGAGTTCATCGCCGAATTTGGGTATGAACTCGATCACAGTGCTATCCTCGTCTGATTCTCAGCACATTGTGTACATTATGATTCTTGCCACGATTGAAACACATCTATCCAGTCAAAACAATCCGTAGAATAGATGCGATTTGAAATTTTAGGGTTAGGTTTCCGCCAAAACCATGTCGGACCCACCGAGTTGAAAAACTCGGTCCCACCGGTTCGGCTAATGCCATTGCACTAGTAACTCTCGGTCCGACCGAGAATTGCTAATCGGTGTGACCGATTTTAGGACTCAGTGAAACCCTAGCAGTCTCGGTGCCACCGAACTGTGACTCGGTCTGACCGAGATCAGTAGTTTAGGTTCCAAAACTGCTTCGGTATCACCGAGTTTGAAAATCGGTTGATCCGAAATGCTTTCTGTGGAAAACTAAAACTAAGTTTTTGAATCATTCTTTTGCAAAAATCTCCGCATTTTGTGATGCTCATCCATTCTATCTCATCCATAACTATTCACAGGGTCAGCAGTCAGAGTTCTCATCATGTCAGACCAAAGTGACAGCCAGAACAGGGAAGAAGAGCAGATTCAGATGAGTGAGGGCACTAGTCCCTCCAGTTCCTCAGATGATGGCAACAGAAGTACTCCTAGCAATTTGCCAAAAGCAGCCACAAGAGCAAAGAAAGAGAAGGCTGCCAAGATGCCAACTCTAGAGGAGGCATCTGAATACTTTTTGAAGAGCAAGCAGGACGAGCTTTGCTACATCTACGTAAAGATTTTTACGTAACCTACGTAAAAAGTGACATGGCCTGATTTGGTTGGAGGGAAAATAGGCCCAGGCCCACCCCCTGAAAATTAGGGGGGGGGGGATTAGTTTAGCGTTAAGGAAACAACGTAGCTTTACATAGCTGGGTTTCATAAGTCTAGCATTTTTGCAAGCAGGACCAACTTGGTTACTTGATAGCATCAACTCTGAGGATTGAGAAGGGGTTGTCCACCCTAACTCAAAACTAGGAGAGCCTGGAAAGAATCATGGAACAAAAATTCTATGATTTAGATGTCAAAGTAACTAAGATTCAGTCAGTTGTGGAGCAGCTACAGGATGACATGCAGGAGAGGAAGGGCAGGACAACTACTGATGCATTTGCCAGAGTGCCTCGAGCTCAGAGATCAGCTGCAGAGCCAGTGACAGACACCAGAGCCACTTCATCTGCACCAGCTACAGCTCCAGTGCAACCAGCTCCAGCACCAACTCCTTCAGCTCCATCCACATCAACTGAAGTCTTCGTCCAAGGAGCCATCTCTACACCACCAACTGAAGACCAAGCCTGAGAGACGATATAGTACTATGCATTTTCTAGGAACTTTTTGGTAACTTGTTGCCAAAGGGGGAGAAAAATGTATAGATCATAGGCTTCGAGAGAGAGAGTTTGCTTTTGTTCTCTCTTGTCTTCTTGGTTGAACTTTGTTTGCTTTTGCTTGATTGAGATACTATGCTATTATCTGTGAGACATTGATGATCATGTGTTTGATCATAAGCTACACTTATGCTTGTTAGATGATATTATCTTATTTATCCTTATATGATCATTCACTTTGCTTGGTGATGAGTGCATGTATTCAATCTTTATTATTTTGAGCGCTCCACCAAGATGTATGTGACATGGAAGAGTAACCCATGAGCCTAACTCCTTGTGCATTTGCAGTCCAAAGAAAATCTTAAACTATGCACAAATTTAGGGGGAGCTCTTGCTTATCACATACTTCTCAAAGCGACGATATTTTTCAATCTTATTATCATTTGTCGAAGCTTTGATTTATATGTTGTCATCAAATACCAAATAGGGGGAGAGTGAAAGTGCAACTATCCCTAGGTGGTTTTGGTAATTCATATCAACATATAGCTCATTGAGCTAATACTATTCCCAGACAAATATTTCAGGAAAGCTCAATAAATGGCATGGCATGGATGATGAAAGTGGATCCCTCAAAATATTAAGGACAAAGGATTGGCTCAAGCTCAAAAGCTCAAGACTCTACATTTTATATTTTAGTGATCCAAGATCACATTGAGTCTATAGGAAAAGCCAATACTATCAAGGAGGGATGAGGTGTTGCTTAATGAGCCTCTTGCTTCAAGTGCTTAGTGATATGCACCAAAAATCCTCAACTACTTTCTCATATCCACATATGACCTAAACCTAAAGTCAAAATCGGTCCCACCGATTCTTTCTATCCGGCGCCACCGAGTTCAGATGTCATAGCCACTGCCACAAACCCTAGGCAAATTAGTCTCACCGATAGGGATCTCGGTCTCACCGAGATGGGATTGTAATCTCTCTGTTTCCCTTCGTAACGTTTCGGTCTAACCGAAGTGAGTGATCGGTCCCACCGAGATTGCAATGTAAACTCTCTGTTTCCTTTTTGTAACATTTCGGTCTCACCGAAATGAGCGAACCGGTCCCACCGAGTTTGCCTGACCAACTCTCTGGTTAGCTAATTACCAAAATCGGCTCACCGAGTTTGTGTAATCGGTCTCACCGAGATTATGTTATGCCCTAGCCCTAACCATATCGGTCCCACCGAGTTGCATGTCGGTCCCACCGAAATCACTAACAGTCACTAGGTATACTGAATCGGTCCGACCGAGTTTATTGATTCGATCCCACCGAGATTGGTAAATTGTGTGTAACAATTAGATTTTGTGTGGAGGCTATATATACCCCTCCACCTCCTCTTCATTCGTGGAGAGAGCCATCAGAACAAACCTACACTTCCAACTTGAAAGTGCTAGTTATCGACTAGAGGGGGGGTGAATAGGCGATTTTTATCAAAGTCTTCAAAACTTGGAAGTTTCGAAGACAAACAGTAGAAATGACCTAATTGATATGCAGCGGAAGATAAACTACGACAAGAAAGCCATAGTCAAGTATGCAATAATGTGAACGTTCAAAGACTAATAGCAACTAGGTAGTAAGGATCAGGATGGAAGATGGTATGAAGCCAATCAACGATAGTAGTCAAGCAATGAAGTCAAATAGGTAAGACAAATAAGCAATGACTTCACGAAGACAAACTCAAAGTAAAGGAGGGAAGGGATAGAACCAGTCACTTGTTGAAGACACATGATTTGTCGGACCAGTTCCAGTTGTTGTGACAACTGTACGTCTGGTTAGGGAGGTTGAGATTCAACTCAGAAGACTGCGTCTTCACCTTATTCCCCTTGAGCTAAGGACACACAGTCCTCGCCCAATCACTCTGGCAAGTCTTCAAGGTAGACTTCCAAACCTTCACAGACTTCGTTCACCGGCGATCCACAATGACTCTTGGATGCTCAGAACGTGACGCCTAACCGACTGGAGGATACACAATCCTCAAGTGTAATAAGTCTTCAGGTCACACAGACAGAAAGACTTCAGTGATGGCTAACACTCTTTGGCTCTGGGTGTTTGGGCTTTGTCCTCGCAAGGATTTCTCTCTCAAAGGCTTCGAGGTGGGTTGCTCTCAAAACGACAAAAGCCGTAAACTCACTCTGAGCATCCACCAATTTATGGTGTAGGGGGTGGGCTATTTATAGCCACAAGGCAACCCGACCTGATATGTTCGAAATGACCCTGGGTCACTAAGGAACTGACACGTGTTCCAACGGTCAGATTTCAAACACACACGGCAACTTTACTTGGGCTACAAGAAAAGCTGACTCATCCAGCTCTGGATAAGATTTGCTCTCATTGTCTTCGCTCGAAGACATAGGATTTGGGTTGAGCATCACTTCAGTCACTCTGACTTTGTTCACTTGGACCCACTTAACAGTACGGTGGTTCCTATGACTCAACAAAGAAGAAAAGGAAACAACGAAACAACACAGTCTTCGCGCTCCATAGTCTTCGCTCAATGTCTTCTCATGTCATAGTCTTCAATGTGAATATCTTCACATACCACCATTGTCTTCAATGTCTTCATACATTTTTAGGGGTCATCTTCGGTAGGTAAACTGAATCAATGAGGGACACTACCTGCGTTATCCTGCAATTCTCACAAACGCATTAGTCCCTCAACCAACTTTGTCGTCAATACTCCAAAACCAACTAGGGGTGGCACTAGATGCACTTACAATCTCCCCCTTTTTGGTGATTGATGACAAACTGGTTGAAGTTTTCAACTGGAATAAAGTATGTGAAATTGTAAAGGATAGGGTATTGTCTTCATAAGTGGCAAGGGCTCCCCCTGAAGATGTGCATATAAGTAATTTGCTTTTGGAATGCAAATGCACATGGCAGGTTGTACTTGTGGAGATCCTCTTCAACTTATGAAGATAATTCATCATGCATGAAATGATATAACTCAAAGAATGACATGCATAATGGAAAATGGACATCTGCAGAATGATCTAAGTGTGGAAGTTATCAACGCACATGAAAGAGCAGATAAGTAGCAGACGACCATCGAGTTTAAGTGTTACAACTCAACGAACGAAATGTATCAAAAGCAAGAGTTGTAACCACTAGGCAAAATATAAAGCAACCGCCCATATGAACCCGCTTGAAGACTATCAAACTCATACGCTTCTCCCCCTTTTGTCAATAATGACCAAAAAGGTTTGAAGACATAGAGCATCTACTCGTCCTCATGAGGAGTAGATGAAGCAGCAGGGTTGTCGTTGTCGTTTGGCGGTGCAGACGAACTTGGTGCAGTGTCGATGCGTGCAGAAGTAGGGGGTGGTGAAGTAGCATCGTCTTCATCATCGATCACATTTGCATTCATGGTTGCCGCGGAGGAAGAATAGTCAGAGTCTTCAAGGGATGGAGTTCGTCGTAGGATAGCATTCCATGGAGGAGTGGAGTCAAACTTGAATCATTCAGTGAAGCCATCGTCTTGAAGGTCTGCTTCAGCACTGAGCAGGGTCAAACTCTTCCATGATCGCCGACAGGTTTCGTGAGTGACAAATGCATTCTTGGTGGCAAGATTGCGAATGCGATTTACATCCACCAAGAGACTTTGCATCTGACGCTTGAGCGAAAAATGATGCTTATCCTGTTTCTGATGCAGAGCCACAAGAAGTTCTCGGTCATTTAGGACCCGAGAGCGCTTCTTTGGCCTTTGAGCAATTGTGCTCTCAGTAGCTTCAGTTGGCGCATGATGAGGCAGACGAGTGTTTCCAGCCATCGGATAGACACGCGTGACAGCTTGGACTCCTTCCATAGGCTGAGTGAAGCTTTGATGTTCAACATTTTGAAGACAAAGAGGCTTCTTCGCAGGCTCAGGGTATATGGCTTCAACTGACATATCAACCTCTAGTAGAAAGATCACATGATTGCGAGCAGAGGGCTGATAGTTGACAGCAGAGTGTTGCTTGATGAGGCGCATGACCCATGGAGCATAGAATTTCAGGCCAAAAAGGTCAGATCCAGATGCATCCAGTTGCCTGATGAAGAAATCTTGTCCATTGAAGCTGATGCCATTGAGGATGTAAAAGACCAATGTCTTCATGGCTCCTTCAAGTTTTGCAGCTGATGAATGTCCTTTGATAGGCCATAGAGTCCGCCTGATGATGTGATATATGGTGCGCGGCAGATACTCAAGGTCATCAACAAAGAACTCCTTTGGGTATTCAGCGTCATGTGGCAATGGCTTCATCATGCTCAACATCTGAGTCATGTTGGGTTCAGGCTTATGGAAGATGCTCTCCAGTGCATTGCGGTGGTTTTGACAACCAGGTTTGTATAGCTCTCTGGGAGTGGATAGGCCTGTGAGCTCAATGATGTCAAGAGCTTTGGCTTCATGATGATCATTTCCGGTCATCCACTCGAGAATCCATGTTTTTGTATCCCTGTTGTAGCCGCGAATGTGGAGGGTAGCATAGAATTGAAGCAAAAGTTCTTTATTCCAATGTTCTTTGTCTGTCACAAAGCTGAGCAGACCAGCATCACGAAAGCAGTCAAGTGCTTCTTCTAAGCATGGCAATCTAGCAATGGCTTCAGTGTCGAGGCGCATATGAGGGAAAATGTGCCCTTGATCATACAGAACGCAGGAGTAATAGCTTCGCTGCTGATGACTCCAGAAACGATCAGATGATATTCTTGGCCTTGAGTAGGGGTTCTTTGAGCTGTCAAAGAAGGTGTTGTGGCTTTTGAAGCCATTTGCATTGAAGGACCCGACAGATGTGGCAGTACCTGGAAACCTTGGCAGTCTTGGCTTTGGTTTCTGGACCTGAGGCCTATGCTCAATGTGATAATCAAATTGAGGACCAGAGACATTAGGCGGAGGGACCAGAACGGGCCATCTTACTGTGATTAGCTCGCCATGGTTGTATGCTTGCTCAATTGTATAGGGCCTTGGTGGCGGAACAGGAGCAGTGGCAGCAACAGTGGCTTCAGGCTGCACAACAGAAGCTTCAGGAGCGGTTGCAGCATTGACTTCTGGCATGTTGCTTGGGGCAGGCTCCACATTAGCTTCACCCATGACTACGTCAGTGGCTTCATTTGTGTTGGTGGTGGCAGCCTCAACGTTTTCGACCTCCACTTGTTGAGCTGGAGGGTCTGGTACAGACACATTCACTTCAGGAATGGGGGAGTAGGGGCACAATCTTCTTGATGTTCGTCATCGGCTGATGTAGCCGGATTGTCTTCAGCACCTTGGGCTTCAGACACGGAGACATTCACAGTTGGAGTGGCTTCTGAAAACACTTGACGTGCAACAGGTTGGTGGTGCACTTCTCCTTCTAGAACGCTCGGAAGAGGGACTTGAGGCCTTGGTCCTTTGCGAAGCCTTTGTAATACAGGCGACGCCTTTGGAGATGGAGTAGGCAGGCCCTCATCCTCTTCAACTTGCACAGATGATGTGACTTGTTGTTGTTGGGGAGTACTGGGGGAGTCTTGTTGTTGCGGGCTATCAGCCCATGATGCATCCTGAGAAATTGGCGTCAGAGGACGACCAATGCTGATGATTTCGCTGTTCGTGAGAACAGGCGATGATACCACGTTGTGTTCAATCTGAGGAAGAACTTCATCATCTTCAACATTGTCATGGTGACCAAAGTCTTCAGCAGCGATGTGATCAGCTGCTGGAATGTCTTCAGCTTCATGAGCCTCTGTGGAAGCAGGCTCATGAACAATCATTCGTAGTTCTTGATTTGCAGATGCAGGGCGAACCACTGAGATAGGTTCAACAACAAGGGGCTCTGTGGGAGCAGCCCGATTCTTCTTGGTCTTGCGCTTCTTCTTGGAGGGAGCAGCATCAGAGGCTTCTGAGGGTTTCCATTTCCTGGCTTCAGCCTCTGCAGCCCTCGTCTTCTTCTATTCTGAAGCGGTTGACAGGGCCTTTGGCTTCGAGCCAGTCATGCTGCTTGGGAAGACTATGCGTGGTTCATCCTGACTTGAAGGTGCAGGTTGGACAGTGGATAGCTTCTTCTTCTTTGCAGCCATCCTGGGGTCGATGCCAGGACGACCAAGAGCCTTGCGCTTCTCTGCCTCATTGTAGGCAAGCACACACTTGTCAGCCAGATTCTTCATGCGCTCTCTAGAGCCTCGAGCTTCTTCACGCTTCTTGTGAAAGGCTTCTTTGAGCTCGTGTAGCATGATCTTGAAATTTTTGACATCTTGCACGTTGAGCGTGGCCACATGCTTCTTGAACTGAGCCTTTTCATAGTCAATCTTGTGCTTCAGTTCGACGATGCGCTGAGCAATAGCTAGCTCAGAAGCAATAGCGCCATTGAAGGAGACGCTGAGGCCAATGGGAAGTTGGAAGTCATCAAAGCTGAGATTTGGTGTGTCAAACCACTCATCAATGAAGTTATGGATGATTGCCACGTCAAAGAGAGGCAAATTATTGAAGATCTCTGCTTCTTCCTTGCTTTTGATCAGTTGCTCAAGAGCATCATCTGCAAGATCGTCATCGCTGGACAGATCAATGTGCTCTTCACGCAGAATGGCAGAAGGAGTCAATGTCTGATCAGTACTCTTGATGATTTTCTTTTTCTTCTCCGTCTTCTTGGAGATGCGTGAAAGATCTTCAGACTGCACACTATCTTCAGGAGGTGCAGTGGCCAGTGGCTTCACACGAGAAGCTTTTGGAGGTGCAGCTGATGATGAAGCCTTAGTTTTCTTGGGCTTCTGCGGCCTTGGAGGAGGAGCAGGGGCTTCATCAGTATCAACATTATTATCAGAATGATCCACTTTGGCACCTTGTACCAAGATGTATGAGATTAGGCCATCAAGGTTCGTGAAGGGGTTGATCTCATTTTCTTCAGCTTCACGTGTGCCGACATTTCGGGGAGCAGAGGGACCAGGATTGAAGTCTAATCCCCATGACTTCTTGTTTTCCTTTGCCGATGCCTTTGCATACTGGAAGTTGTGCTTGAAGAGATTATCGTCACAACACCAGAGCAATGAGGATGGATCGGCATTTTCAGGCTGTGGTCCACGGACCATACAAGGATAGAATTCTTGTGCAATAGCTTTAGCTTTGTTCTTGGGGGGGAGGCCTCGATAGAGAATATCACCCCAAGGACTCTTGATAGCATTTTTCTCAGCGTACTCCTGGGTCACGAACTTGTACTTGAACCATTGTTCAGCCCAATAGCGTCGAATCCATTGGATTCGGGTCTTGCGCTGATTATAATCCTCTTTAGGATCTGTCTTGTAGATTTCTGCGAGGTCATTAGGCAAATCTTTTGATGTTCCCCCTCGACGCTGTCTGCCACCCTTCCTTACTGATTTCTCTGCAGCCATGAACTTCAAACTAAATGGCTTCAATATGTTCAAAGGCTTCAAGGGCTTTCGCTTGCTGGTCAAATAGGAACTAGCTTCAGGAGAGTTAATGTGTTGCTGTAAGAATTCTGCAAACGAATGTAGACTATGAGAACCAAGGGATTCTCCCACAGACATGTACCGTGACAGCATTAGAGATGCGAGGGAAGGGGAAGAGGTCATATGCATTCTCAGAAGATTTTGAAGATAAATCAGTTTGAAGACATTGACCTCATGTTGCGAAGACATTCACTTATATGTTGAGAGTTGGTTCCAGATTTGTACGAATCCGTGAATAAGTACAAGTGAGGAATCTAACTATATATGAAGCTTAAGTGAATATACTAGGCAGTATGAGATGCATACAGAATAGATCTAACATTGTGTAGACAGAAACCAATTTTGGTAAATAGGATGAATCATTGCGGATAAAAAAGATGGTAAAAATAGAGTTATATTTACCACACGAAGAACTGCTAGATGGGATGAATAATGAATAGGAGACCGAGCAGTTCAATCCACCGTGCCCTAACTTGGCGACGGAGGACACCTACGGTGGCTGCGGAGAGGACGATGCCCGCGGCCAGCGTGAGGATGGCGTCGGAGAAGTCGCGGCAGCTAAGCGCTTCGTCGCCGGCGTCGTCGAGAGCTAGTGGTGGCGCTAGGGTTTTGACGAGGTGGAAGAAGGTTTTCTTGACCGTAGGGGACACGTATTTATAAGTAGGTGTGTGGCATAGCGCAATTACGCAGGTGCCCCTGCCTATTCACATCCATGGGACACGTGGCAAGCATGCAACATACTCAGACTTGTCCCACGTTCCCACGCCCACCAAGTTTGTCGGATGGTTGTTCCGGCTTCTCCGGATTTCAACAATAAAGATGAATCATTTAAAAGGACTTGATGTTTGTCTCTGTGTCTTCTGCTGACAAGGATGCAGAGAAGACATTTGACAGTTTCAATAGAATGCATATGATTTGGACAGATAGAGTTTGAGATAGAAAGCATAGAGAGATTAGGGTCCGATCACATTCACTTAGTTCAAAAGATTCACAAATGAAGACATAGCTATAAGTGAATGCTGTAGAGGACATAATACTAGTATATATATATATATATAAGCAATCAACTCAACATAGTGAAGTAAATCATGAAGATAAGTTGAAAGTTGAAGAGAAATCAAATGCGAATAGATTCAACAATAACGCCATGAGTGAAACACTTCAAACCAAGAAATTTGGTGGTGGTGTTACCCACCGTATAGGAAGTATTAGACCCAGACACGGCGCACAATTATCGTGGCGCTCCGAAGTCAAATTCCATGTTAATGTATTCACACTCAGAATGTAAGTCTTCATTGATTGAAGATATACTTTACTTCGTGTGTTGCACATCTAAGTCATCAACATGCATAAGTGTTAGGATGTGTGCCTGATCACAGGACATTTGAGGATTCCAAGATATTTAGCTCACACCGTAACTTGCAAAACCTTTTCTCATCCAAGGGCTTTGTGAATATATCTGCGAGTTGCTCTTCAGTGTTGACATGAATGATGTCAATATCTTTCTTCATGACATGATCTCTGAGAAAATGATGACGAATTTCAATGTGCTTTGTCTTCGAGTGCTGGACTGGATTGTTGGCAATCTTGATGGCGCTTTCGTTGTCGCAGAAGAGAGGGACCTGCTTCAGATTGATGCCATAGTCCTTGAGAGTTTGCTTCATCCACAGAAGCTGAGCGCAGTAAGATCCAGCAGCAATGTATTCAGATTCAGCAGTTGAGAGTGATACACAGTTTTGCTTCTTTGAAGACCAACAGACAAGTGATCGTCCCAGAAAGTGACATGTGCCTGATGTAGACTTGCGATCGACCTTGTCACCAGCATAATCAGCATCCGAGAATCCAACCAGATCAAATCTTGAGCTCTTTGGATACCATAATCCGAGTGTTGGGGTGTAAGCCAAATATCTAAGAATTTGCTTCATAGCTAAGTGATGCGGTTCCTTTGGTGCCGCTTGGAATTGAGCACACATGCAAACACTAAGCATAATATCTGGCCTAGATGCACATAGGTAAAGTAAAGAACCAATCATGGAGCGGTATACCTTTTGATCGAACTCTTTACCATTGTCGTCGGGACCAAGATGGTGTTTGGCTGGCATTGGCGTCGTGTACCCTTTGCAATCTTGCATTCCAAACTTCTTCAGACAGTCTTTGAGATACTTTTCTTGAGATATGAAGAAGCCATTCCTTCGCTGACGAATTTGAAGACCAAGGAAGAACTTCAGCTCACCCATCATGGACTTCTGGTTGGTGCAGCCGAAGATAATGTCATCCACATATATTTGGCACACAAACAGTTCACCATCATATGTCTTCGTGAAGAGTGTGGGATCGAGGGATCCAGGTTTGAAGCCTTTGCTCTTTAGGAAGTCTTTGATCGTATCATAACAAGTGCGAGGAGCTTGTTTGAGGCCATACAGTGCTTTGTTTAGTTTGTACACCATATCAGGATGTTTTGGATCTTCAAAGCCAGGTGGTTGAGCAACGTACACTTCTTCTTCAATCTTGACGTTGAGGAATGCACTCTTCACATTCATTTGATATAGCAAGATGTTGTGGTGATTAGCATAGGCTAGCAGTATGCGAATAGCTTCAAGCCTTGCTACAGGAGCAAATGTTTCATCGAAGTCAATTCCTTCAACTTGAGTATATCCTTGAGCCACAAGACGTGCTTTGTTTCTGAAGACTTGACCATGCTCATCTTGCTTGTTTCAATATATACATTTAGTGCCAATAATGTTATGCTTGTGAGGGTCAGGGCGCTTGACAAGTTGCCAAACATTATTCAGCTTGAACTGTTGAAGTTCTTCTTGCATGGCTTGAATCCATTCAGGTTCCATAAAGGCTTCAACAACTTTCTTGGGTTTTGATATTGATACAAATGAAAAATGCCCACAGAAATTTGCTAACTGTGTTGCCCTTGAGCGAGTAAGTGGACTAGGTGCATTGATGCTATCAATTATCTTCTCAATCTGTACTTCATTTGCAACACGAGGATGAACTGGACGAGGACCTTGCTCATGCTGATCATTGTCATCATTGGGAGGATTGTCTTTGGTCTGAGCATTGTCTTCAGGTTGGTTTGGTGCAGAAATGATAAGTTCCTCTTCAGGCTGCTCTTCAGAAGGCATGATTTCACCAGTTCCCATCAGCTTGATAGATTCGCTGGGAGGAGCTTCATCTAACGTGCTTGGCAGGAGCTCTCGTTGTGAACCATTGGTTTCATCAAATCGCACGTCCATAGTTTCAACGATCTTGTAGTGGAAGAGGTTGAAGACCCTGTAAGAGTGTGAGTCCTTTCCATAACCGAGCATGAAGCCTTCGTGAGCTTTAGGTGCAAATTTTGACTTGTGATGGGGATCCTTGATCCAGCACCTAGCACCAAAGACTCTGAAGTAGCTGACATTTGGCTTCTTGCCAGTGAGGAGCTCATAGGATGTTTTGCTCAGAAGCTTGTGGATGTAGACACGGTTGATGATGTGACATGCTGTATCAATAGCTTCAGGCCAGAACTTTCTTGGTGTCTTGTACTCATCGAGCATTGTTCGAGCCATCTCAATGAGGGTTCTGTTCTTGCGCTCTACAATGCCATTTTGCTGCGGTGTGTATGGAGCAGAAAACTCATGAGTGATTCCCATTGTATCCAGATAAAGATCAAGCCCGGTATTCTTGAATTCAGTGCCGTTATCACTTCTGATATGCTTGATCTTGACGCCATAATTGTTCATGGCTCGATTGGCGAATCATCTGAAGACATCTTGTACTTCAGTCTTGTAGAGAATTATGTGCACCAATGTATATCTTGAGTAGTCATCAACAATGACGAAGCCATAAAGACAAGATGTTGTTGTGAGGGTAGAGTAGTGAGTAGGGCCAAATAAGTCCATGTGTAACAACTCAAAGGGTTGAGATGTTGTCATGATTGTCTTCGAGGGGTGCTTCGCCCTAGTCATCTTTCCAGCTTCACAGGCACCACACAAGTGATCTTTCTTGAACTTGACACCTTCGATGCCTATGACATGCTTCTTCTTGACGAGTGTGTGTAAGTTCCTCATGCCAGCATGCCCCAGCCTCCGATGCCAGAGCCAGCATTCTGAAGCTTTTGCAAGAAGACATATGTCAAGTTGTGGACCTGCTGAGAAATCTACCATGTATAGATCATCTTTCCTATACCCTTCAAAGACTAGAGACTTGTCAGATTCCATTAGTACAAGGCAATGATATTTTCCAGAAAGCACAATCATGTTCAAGTCACAAAGCATTGAGACAGACATTAAGTTGAACCCAAGGGATTCAACAAGCATCACTTTATCCATGTGTTGATCCTACGAGATTGCAACTCTACCTAGACCCAATACCTTGCTTTTACCAGTGTCAGCAAATGTGATTTGACTCTTATCGAATGGACGTAAGGTTGAGTCCATGAGAAGACTTCGATCACCAGTCATATGATTAGTGCATCTGCTGTCGATAATCCATTCTGAAGCACGAGGTGTCATATCCTACAGTGTAGTTAGGAGGATAGGCTTCACAAGGTATGTTGTGAAGCATAAGCATTTGAAGCACACTAGGATTATCACAGCTTAGATCAAGGTTAGAACACACAGTATGACAGGTAAGCGATTCATATGTGGAATACATAGTAAGTCATTTTATCGAGCGTCCCTTAATGTGTTTTAGGTCCCCAGCAATAGTAACGGACGCCTTTGATTGCTGGCTGGAGACCATATTCTGCAAAAGAGAGTTAATTCTTCTTCACCACCCACATCTTCAGGGGTGGCTTAGAAGCAATGAGTCTAAGTGCAGCATCTGAGAATTTCGGCTTTGAAGCCCTAGCAAATAGCCTTGCAGGAGATGAATGATACTCATATGAATAAGCAGAAAAGTTCTTAGTCTCATGAACATGGCGGTTTGAGGTCACACGTTCATATTCATAAGTTTGAGCATGATTTCCCTACAAAACATTGGCGTTAGGGTGACTCAAGTGAGTCCTGTATTCGTATGAAGCCGTTGGACCATATGATGCCTTTGGTCTGGGGTTTGTCTTCTTCCCTGGTGGTGTCATGATGACATTCACTAAAAGATTCTCAAGACAGATTTTGGGAACCCAAATCTTCTTCATAGGTGGTCCATTCCTGCAGTTAGTACCAATATACCTGGCAAACACTTCACCATTCTGATTTTTGAACAGTTTATAGTTTGCATCAAAGGATTCATCAATGATAATAGGATTAGCACAGGTAAAGCCAGATAAAGTGGATGGATCCATTGAAGGTTCCTTTGCAGCAACCCATGTGGTTTTGGGATACTGCTCAGGCTTCCAGTAGGAACCATCAACATTCATTTTCCTCTCGAACCCAACACCCTCTTTCCTAGGGTTTCGGTTCAGAATCTGCTTTTTGAGGACATCACAAAGTGTCTGATGTCCTTTCAGACTTTTATACATCCCTGTTTCAAGCAATGTCTTCAACCTAGCATTTTCATCAGCAATAGCAGTGGTATCCTCCGTAGAGGGGTTAGTTTCCACATCAGTAGTTGAAGACAATGCAACAGCAGCGGCAATGGAACATTCAGCAACAGAGGTAGCGTTATCACGCTGAATGCATTTTAAACATGGTGGTTCAAATCCAGCCTGAGCGGAACTGATCTGTTGAGCGCGAAATGACTCATTCTCTTTTTGAAGATCTTCATGAGTCGCTTTCAATTTCTCAAGCTCTTGCTTCCTTTGAAGATAATCATAGGAGAGCCTTTCATATGTGGTTGAGAGCGTCTCATGAATTCTTTCAAGTTCTTGATACTTAGCATGAAGATTTTTTATGTCTTCTACTAAGGACTGTGAACGTGTCATTTCCGCGTCCAAAAGGTCATCGCTTTTGTCTAACAGTTTTTGAGTATGTTCCATAGCCCTTTGTTGTTCAGTAGCAATTTTAGCAAGTGTTTTGTAGCTGGGTTTGTATTCACAATCAGAGTCATCTTCACTTGATGTTTGAAAGTAAGCATCGCGTGATTTTACCTTGGCACCACGTGCCATGAAGCAGTAGGTGGGAGCAGGATCGTCCATGTCATCAGCTTCAACGTTGGTGTGGAAGTCATTGTCTTCAGTGTTGAAGATGGACTTGGCAACATAGGTTGTGGCTAGAGCCAGACTTGCAATGCCAGGGTCGGACTCTTCTTCAGACTCCACCCCCACCTCCTCAGAAGCAGACTCCTCCTCTGAATCCATTTCCTTGCCAACAAAAGCACGAGCCTTGCCAGATGAGCTCTTCTTATGTGATGAAGACCTTGATGAGGACTTAGAAGAAGACTTTGAAGATTTCTTCTTCTTCTTGTCATCAGAATCATATTCCTTGCTCCTCTTCTTCTTCTTCTCATTGTCCCACTGAGGACACTCAGAGATATAGTGTCCAGGTTTCTTGCACTTGTGACATGTTCTCTTCTTGTTGTCATGAGTGGAAGCTTCATCATTTCTTGAGCTAGATCGTGAAGACTTTCTGAAGCCCTTCTTCTTGGTGAACCTCTGGAACTTCTTCACAAGCATGGCAAGTTCCTTTCCAATGTCTTCAGGATCATCAGAACCGCAGTCAGATTCTTCTTCAGACGAGGAAACCACTTTTGCCTTCAAGGCGCGAGTTCGGCCATAATTGGGACCATAGATATCTCTTTTCTCAGAAAGCTGGAACTCATGTGTGTTGAGCCTCTCAAGTATATCAGACGGATCGAGTGTCTTGAAGTCAAGACATTCTTGTATCATGAGGGCAAGGGTGTCAAAGGAGCTGTCAAGTGATCTCAGTAGTGTCTTGACGATTTCATGCTTGGTAATCTCAGTAGCGCCAAGAGCCTGAAGCTCATTTGTGATGTCGGTGAGGCGATCAAACGTGAGCTGGACATTTTCATTGTCGTTTCTCTTGAAGCGGTTGAAGAGATTGCGAAGAACACTGATCCTCTGGTCTCTCTGTGTAGAGACGCCTTCATTGACCTTGGATAGCCAGTCCCAGACTAGCTTTGATGTTTCCAGAGCACTCACACGGCCATACTGTCCTTTGATCACAGATGATGTTCTTTGCAGTGGAGTCCAGTTGAATGAACTTCTTGACATCAGTAGGGGTGACACCTTCACCAGTTTTGGGAACGCCATTCTTGACGACATACCAGAGGTCGACATCAATGGCTTCAAGATGCATGCTCATCTTATTCTTCCAGTAGGAATATTCAGTTACATCGAACACGGGACAAGCAGCGGAGACTTTGATTATCCCTGCAGTCGACATAGCTAAACTCCAGGTGGTTAAACCGAATCACACAGAACAAGGGAGTACCTTGCTCTGATACCAATTGAAAGTGCTAGTTATCAACTAGAGGGGGGGGGGGTGAATAGGCGATTTTTATCAAAGTCTTCAAAACTTGGAAGTTTCGAAGACAAACAATAGAAATGACCTAATTGTTATGCAACAGAAGATAAACTATGACAAGCAAGCCATAGTCAAGTATGCAATAATGTGTACGTTCAAAGACTAATAGCAGCTAGGTAGTAAGGATCAGGATGGAAGATGGTATGAAGCCAATCAACGATAGTAGTCAAGCAATGAAGTCAAACATGTAAGACAAATAAGCAATGACTTCACGAAGACAAAATCAAAGTAAAGGAGGGAAGGGATAGAACCAGTCACTTGTTGAAGACACAGGATTTGTTGGACCAGTTCCAGTTGCTGTGACAACTGTATGTCTGGTTAGGGAGGCTGAGATTCAACTCAGAAGACCGCGTCTTCACCTTATTCCCCTTGAGCTAAGGACACACAGTCCTCGTCCAATCACTCTGGTAAGTCTTCAAGGTAGACTTCCGAACCTTCACAGACTTCATTCACCGGCGATCCACAATGACTCTTGGATGCTCAGAACGTGACGCCTAACCGGCTGGAGGATACACAGTCCTCAAGTGTAATAAGTCTTCAGGTCACACAGATAGAAAGACTTCAGTGATGCCTAACACTCTTTGGCTCTGGGTGTTTGGGCTTTGTCCTCGCAAGGATTTCTCTCTCAAAGGCTTCGAGGTGGGTTGCTCTCAAAACGACAAAAGCCGTAAACTAACTTTGAGCAGCCACCAATTTATGGTGTAGGGGGTGGACTATTTATAGCCACAAGGCAACCCGACCTAATATGTCCGAAATGACCCTGGGTCACTAAGGAACTGACACGTGTTCCAACGGTCAGATTTCAAACACACACGACAACTTTACTTGGGCTACAAGCAAAGCTGACTCATCCAACTCTGGATAAGATTTGCTCTCATTGTCTTCGCTCGAAGACATAGGATTTGGGTTGAGCATCACTTCAGTCACTCTGACTTTGTTCACTTGGACCCCACTTAACAGTACGGTGGTTCCTATGACTCAACAAAGAAGAAAAGGAAACAACAAAACAACACAGTCTTCGCGCTCCAAAGTCTTCGCTCAATGTCTTCTCATGTCATAGTCTTCAATGTGAATATCTTCACATACCACCATTGTCTTCAATGTCTTCATACATTTTTAGGGGTCATCTCCGGTAGGTAAACCGAATCAATGAGGGACACTACCTGCGTTATCCTGCAACTCTCACAAACGCATTAGTCCCTCAACCAACTTTCTCGTCAATACTCCAAAACCAACTAGGGGTGGCACTAGATGCCCTAACCCTAACCATATCGGTCCCACCGAGTTGCATGTCGGTCCCACCGAAATCACTAACGGTCACTAGGTTTACTGAATCGGTCCGACCGAGTTTGTTGATTCGGTCCCACCGAGATTGGTAAATTGTGTGTAACGGTTAGATTTTGTGTGGAGGCTATATATACCCCTCCACCTCCTCTTCATTCGTGGAGAGAGCCATCAGAACAAACCTACACTTCCAACTTACCATTTCCAAGAGAGAACTACCTACTCATGTGTTGAGGCCAAGATATTCCATTCCTACCATATGAATCTTGATCTCTAGCCTTCCCCAAGTTGCTTTCCACTCAAATCTTCTTTCCACCAGATCCAAATCCTATGAGAGAGAGTTGAATGTTGGGGAGACTATCATTTGAAGCACAAGAGCAAGAAGTTCATCATCAACGCACCATTTGTTACTTCTTGGAGAGTGGTGTCTCCTAGATTGGCTAGGTGTCACTTGGGAGCCTCTAACAAGATTGTGGAGTTGAACCAAGGAGTTTGTAAGGGCAAGGAGATCGCCTACTTCGTGAAGATCTACCACTAGTGAGGCAAGTCCTTCGTGGGCGACGGCCATGGTGGGATAGACAAGGTTGCTTCTTCATGGACCCTTCTTGGGTGGAGCCCTCCGTGGACTCGCGCAACCGTTACCCTTCGTGGGTTGAAGTCTCTATCAACGTGGATGTACGATAGCACCACCTATCGGAACCACGACAAAAACATCCGTGTCTCCAATTGCGTTTGAATCCTCCAAACCGTTCCCTTTACATTCTTGCAACTTGCATGCTTTAATTTCCACTGCTCATATACTCTTTGCATGCTTGCTTGAATTGTGTGAAGATTGCTTGACTTGTGCAAAGATAGCTAAAATCTGCCAAAGTCTAAAATTGGGAAAAGGTTAAGTTTTTAATTGGTCAAGTAGTCTAATCACCCCCCCTCTAGACATACTTCAAGGTCCTACACACAGAGAGAGAGAGAGAGATCAAACACATAGCTACTGGTACATAGCTTCAGCCCCGATGGTGACGTACTCCCTCCTCATCATGGAGAGCGTCGGGATGATGAAGATGGCCACCGGTGATGGATCCCCCCTCTGGCAGGGTGCTGGAATAGGGTCCCGATTGGTTTTCTGTGGCTCTGGAGGTTTGCAGCGATGAAACTCCTGATCTAGGTTATGTTCTGGAAGTTTGGGGATATATAAGAGGTGTTGGCGTCAGGAACAAGTCAGGGGGTCCACGAGGTAGGGGCGCGCCCTCCACCCTCATGGTGTCCTCGGGACTCCTCTGGTTTATCTCCGATACTCCGTGGGCTTCTTCTGGTCCAAAAATAATCTCCGTGAATTTTCAGGTCAATTGGACTCCGATTAGTATTCCTTTTCTGCAAAACTCAAAAACAAGAAAAAAACAAAAACTCGCACTGGGCTCTAGGTTAATAGGTTAGTCACAAAAATCATATAAAATAGCATATAATTCATATAAAACATCCAAGATAGATAATATAATAGCATGGAACAATAAAAATTTATAGATACGTTGGAGACGTATCAGGGCTCTCAAGGTCTTATAGATTCCCATAAATATACGGATGGATTCTACATCATCCATCACATGCTAGAGTACAGGCGGGATCGGCAAAGACTTTGCATGACATCGTATTTTGATGGCCATATCTGCAAATGGGTTGAAAGCTGAGGAGCCATACTGGATGATCAACTCTGAACTGACTTCTATCGCATCCAGCAAGAAATTGCGCATATCATCGTGAAAGAATTCCTCAAAAAGAATGGGATGTTCTATGGCGGCCTAATAACATGGGCTGATGTCTGAACTCGCCTATCCCTACAATGTCTGGATAGTAAGCCTTTCGTGAAGCTAGGGTGCATCCTCCCAGATTTGGATGGATGGAACATTGACGGATTGACTTTCAGTATGATGACTTTGTGTGATGAAACTTTGAATTTCTGTACGGTGAAACTTTGTGTGATGTAAACGGTGTCGTACTCCACTAAATTAGTTTCGGTACAATGAACTTCATTAATTAAGTTTACTATATTTTGTTTCCTTCTATTTGCTAACTCTTTCTATTCGTGTTGCTCAAGTATATTATGTTGCATATTATCATTGAATTCGCGTGATGACGATGCATCTCTAACATTTACATAGATCTTCGATGGCGAAGGAGTGCTATGCCGTGTATAGGGTGAAGGAAATATACCCTAGAGGCAATACTAAAGTTGTTATTTTATATTTCCTTATTCATGATAAAGGTTTATTATTCGTGCTAGAATTGTATTCATCGGAAACTTAAATACATGTGTGAATACATAAACAAATACCGTGCCCCTAGTAAGTCTCCACTAGACTAGCTCGTTGATGAAAGATGGTTGACGTTTCCTAACCATGGACATGTGTTGTCATTTGATAATGAGATCACACATCATTAGAGAATGATGTGATGGACAAGACCCATCCGTTAGCTTAGCATATTGATCGTTTAGATTATTGATATTGCTTTCTTCATGTCAAATACATATTCCTTTGACTATGAGATTATGCAACTTCCGGATACTGGAGGAATACCTTGTGTGCTGTCAAATGTCACAATGTAACTGGGTGATCATAAATATGCTCTATAGGTATCTCCGAAGGTGTTTGTTGAGTTGGCATAGATCGTGATTACACTACAAAAAAATACACTTCCATGATGATACGTGTTTGTCACAGTAGGTCACGTCTTTTGTCATGCATGTACATCCATGACGATTTTATGACAGAATCAAGATAGTCATACCTGTGCTGTCGTAGAAGTGTTCCATGACATTACCAAAATTATCATCACGGAAGTGTCCACTTCCATGACGATAAATCGCGCGTCACAGAAGTGCTTTCGTCAAGGTTGACCGACACGTGGCATCCACCGTAACGGAACGTCGTTCAGCTATCAGGTCGGGTTTTGCATCCGATAACCCGTTAATAGCCCCGACCAATGGGGATTTTCCACGTGTAAAATCATCATTAGCTGGAGGAGACACGTGTCAGCTCCGCGTTGGCACAGGTGTCACTCACCCAATGGGTGAGACAGGCCTATGATATGTTGACACGTGGACCGACCCATCAAGTTTAAATGGACCGGCCCAACTAAAGGCCCACAAGATTTTGCGGACCATAATGGGTCGGCCCAGCTAAAGGCCCACGAGATTTTGCGGACCATAATGGGCTGGCCCAGCTAAAGGCCCACAAGATTTTGTGGGCCATAATGGGCTGGCCCAGGTAAAGGCCCACAAGATTTTTGTGTGCCATAATGGGCCGGCCCAGGTAAAGGCCCACGAGATTCTTGCGGATCATAATGGGCCGGCCCAGCTAAAGGCCCACGAGATTTTGCCAACATTAATGGGTCGACCCAGCTGTAGGCCCACAAGATTTTGACGACCCTAGTAGGCCGAGCCATTAACTGGCTGCCATGTTTTGGGCCAAATGCCGGCCCATATTTGATCCAGTCCATTAATCGCCTGTCACGTTCTGGGCCTAATAATGGTCCATATGAGATCCAGCTTGTTAAAATCCTACCATGTTCTGGGCCAAATTACGGCCCAGATCAGGTCCGACCCTTTAAGAGGCTTTGGGCTAAATTATGGCCCATATCAGATTCGACACATCAACTGGACGCTATGCTTTTGGGCCCACTTGCTAAAGGCCCATTTAGTAATTCGGCCTGATATTAGTTTCGTCCTGTTAAGGGCCCGTTTAACATTTCGGCCCTATATTAATTTCGGCATGTTAAAAGCCCGTCATATAGTTGGGCCTAACTACGGCCCAGTTTGCATCCGGCCTGCTCGCAACCGATATCTGATTGGGCCAAACAAGGACCGAGACAATTTTGGCAACCCCGTGATTTGATTCACACAATCATGGGTCAGGGTCCATTTCGGGCTGCTGCCGGCCCGTGAGCTGTTCGACACGTTTCAGGCCCAACCTACTTCTCAGCCTCCTAAAAGCCCATTGAGTTTTCTTGCGAAAAGAGGGTCGGGGGTTACTCGGCCTATTAAAGGCCCGAATCTACTAGTGGCCGGGTTTACTTTTGGCCTTTTAACGGACCAAGATGACGGGGCCCATGATGCGGATTATACATCATGATTACATGACGGCCCGATTATGTACCGTAATTTTACGGTTTGGCCGGTTTACTGCGAAGACATGATATATATACATTAAAATAACTGCAGCATCGTGAATAAGAAAAAACCTAGACTATACAATAAAGAAATTACGGCATATTACATCCACTGGGCATCAAAGTACGCCACTATGATAATAAAGCACAAGCAGACAGTAGATTACATACACTGGGCATCAAAGATCGCCACCAGTATAAATAAACACACCGAAAAAATAATATACAAAACCGGCAGCACTTCAATAGAGTTCAAGAAAGGTTAGCCCTGCTGGGGAGCTGCAGCGCAAGCAGCTGAGCAAGTTGATGAGACTGCGCTTGTTCAACACTTATATCTTCCTCACTCTGAAAGATAAACAAGCAGACAGATGACATGTTTTGCACATAAAAGTATCAGTGCTGACAATTCATCACATTTCTTACTGACGAATAAAGTGACACAGTTTAAAATTGCATTAACACAATATGGTATTGTTCAGGTCAAGACATGGCAGGAAATGACATTGTGAAGGAGTTGGCAGCTTCACGACACCACTAGATTACAGATCAAGAACTCATAAGTATCAATGGTTAGTGTGCTGTCAATTTATCCCATTTCAGATTAGCAAATAAAGAGACGGTTTAAATGATAGTAGAATGATATGACATTGTTCATAGTTAAGACATTGCAGAATATGACATTGTGCTATAGTGGGTAGGTTCACCACACCACTGGATTACGGATCAAGAACAGAAGCATACATGCAGTGCAAAAGAAGATCAATTGCTCTGTATAGTTTAATTTACATGGTATGAAGAAGGAACTTGGTTGTACAGCTGAAAACTTAAATTGAGAAGGAAAAACTTTTGTTTATGAACTACATAATAAACTTTAAACATGCAATTTGATGCAAACACCAAAAATAAACAGCTGTTGCAGTCATGCCTAACCAAATATACACAACAAAGTTTGAAGGCTTGATAAGGACAAACTTACATTATTGGTGAAGACAGGCTCTATAAAGCCCTTGTCCATACCGATGGGGGGGGGCAATTTAAGAAGTTTACCACAGAATCTTCTTCATAAGCATTGCCTTTATTCTACATTTTGTTAAGAGTAAATATAGATGTGATAATATACGAAAAAATGGAGAATATTTAAGATAAGATGAAGAGTGATGCTACATAACCAAGTAGCTATAAATTTAAGTGCAGCGATACAAGCAAAATGTACAACTAAGAGCAATGCACAGCTAAACTTCTTCAGTACCAACCTTATGGTATGAGTAAATATAGATCTTATGTGTAGAAAATGGAGGGCAAAGGAAAATAAGTTGTAGAGTGATGGTACATGAACAACTACCTGTAAATATAAGTACACTGATAAAGGACAACATGTACTTACAAGAACAATGCAGAGCTAAAAAAATTCATTGGCATTGGATATATTCTACACTAATGTAACCATTCATACAGATCAGATAATTTGGAGCGAACAATTGATAAGCAAGCTATCATGCATACTGCTGTCACATAATGAACCAGGTATGTATGCAAGTACAGTGATACAGGACAACAGGTACTAACAAGAGCAAAGCAGCGGACAACATATTTGTGATATCCTGTCATTCTTTTCAAACCGGAATTCTTCTTTGAGCAGATTTCCTGCAAAATAGATCCGTAAGGCACATACGGAAAAGTAGAAGTTCAAATAGTCATGTGATTTCATAGACAGTACCTCATCCTGGGAACGAGACCAGTGCATAACAAGGTTTTTCCATTCAATGTCTTCTAAATTTAGCAAAGGAGACTTCACCAGAAATTCGTTTATAGACTTGCCATCAAAGTGTGATTTCCTCAGGTAACACCGATACTGCTGCAATGCTTCCTTGAAAAGCACAAGCAAGCTTTGCTCGTCATGACTATCCAGATTGACCCTCGCCTAGTTACAACAATGTAATGTAAATCATTGATGTGTTCAATCAGCAGAAAACAAGAAAATAATAAACATGAATAATAGCACTTACACGTAAGTTGGACAGGAAGATGTGAAAATGGTGTTTGTCTTCACTATAATCTTCCCATGATGGGAATATATGCACGTAGTCCCTAACAACATTGAAAGCATTGTCTTTTAAACTACGAATAAATGGAATGGGGTTCCAATCTGCAGGAATTGGCCGTCTCTACAGTTGGGATAGGTCTTCGGCCGGTGGACTTGTTGTACTTTTTGCTGGAGTGGGATTTTTCTGTGGTACGGCTGGTGCTATGGCAAATGAAATCGGTATACCTTTTGCTGGAGTGCAGGCCCCGTGTGGTGGGGTTAGTGGTGTGTCCAGTGAAGCATGGGTACAGTCTGCTGGAGTCGGTCCTACATTTTGTGTCACTAGTTGTACAGCCAATATAAGTGGGGTGCTGTCTGATTTCTTCGGCACCACCACGTTTTTCAAGGACTTTGCTGGTGCTCCTTCAGGTTCGGCAATCACCCTCTTACTTTTTGATGTCTGATGCACAAGAAAAACATTTGAGTGGGAAAACATGGTATGATGAGAAATGGAATATGTATTGATAATGGATGGGCATGGCATCTCGACATATATGATGAGTAAACTACGCAAATGGCGGTGCAACAAAGTAGAAGAAATGCAAGACAACATATGCAAGATACGCGCAATCAATAAAACCTTGCCAAATTAGAACAGGCACCTTGATGGGTGAACAGGACAGGCCATCTGCCTTTGCTCCTCGAGGTTAGAATAGTCATTAGGATCATATTTTGAACAAGAATCAACAGGTGGGGAGCGTATGAGTTTCATTGCATCCAGAATGGCACTCAATGCCTTGGTGCCAATTTTGTAAGTCATTGCAGTGTTTAGCTTCAAGAGTGGACTGCTGCTAGTGCGACACAAAGCAGCTACACAGATCATAGTGTAGATATAACGGGGAAAACTGTAAGCATCAGAGTAAAATCAGCAAAGTGGAACTTGCTAGAATATATGTGCTAGTACTGTCGGTACGGCTAGAAAGGCTCGGATACCAGTTCTCTTCAACTGAAGGTGCGGTACTGTTAATATCAGTGTAACTCTCAAAGGCGACAGAGCTCCCCGCATTTCCTTGCTATTCTTATAGGATTCAAGTGGGCAGGTCACTACAAATCCTATTCCGATGTTTACAAAATCCTACGAATCAAAGAGGCTCAAAGTGTCCATCACAACCGACAGTATAGACCTCTACACTGCAAATGTCCCTGCTCATCTTCAGTACAAGGAACATATTGTACTACTATCATACTCCCTCCGTTCCAAAATATAGGTCTTGGTAGAGATTTCCACTATGGATCACATACAGATGTATCCAGATACATTTTAGAGTGTAGATTCACTCATTTTGCTCCATATTTAGTCCATGGTGGAATCTATACAAAGACTTGTATTTAGGAACGGAGAGAGTACATATTAAAGAAGAATGGAAGAGGAACATGGTAAAGAAGAGCAAGCAGATTTTGGATAATAAAATGTTGGTTGCGTAGTGCCCACACATGATGAACCAGAGCGCATTAAGAATGCAACTCCCGGCTGTCTCTTGACCATTTCAGGCAGTTGGATGAAGATCCTACGTCTCCTAACCCTTCTTCTTCCTCGTCTTTGATTCTTCCCATACAGAACACCGCACGGCCGCCGGACGGACCACCGCCCCCACCACCTATGGTCCTCCTCCACCCTCACCCCCACCCGCGTCAAGTTTTCTTCGTTCAGCAAGGCCCCACAACCACCCGAGCCCCTTAGTTCACACCGGCCAACTCTGACGAGCTCTGAAAAATCGACTGACCCAATTTTGAAATTTAGTCTACTGTGATTTAACTAGTGTGGAATATAAAAGGGGAAAACCATAAGCATTGGGAGTATAGTGTTGAGCGTGCCAAGGCAGATCTGAAGGTGCGAACCAGACAAAAGGCAACTTAGCAACCAAGACAAGAAATCAGAGTAAAGCAGTGGTGATCTATTTTCTTGCTGCGATAAATAAGTTGAGCAGATACGAAAGAGTACCGCCTCTGGTGCAGCACCGTGTATGCATCTGCTGAGAATTTGATGGTGTTGCGGTAGCGATGGCTATCGGCGGCGTGGAAGCAGATCTAGGAGGGTAGACGGTGGCGGCAGGGCACGGTGGACGAGACAGTCGTAGGAGTGGCCCCGACAAGGTGGACGACGGCGGCGATGAAGCGAGAGAACGGGATGCAAGGATCCCGGTCCGAAGCCGTGGATGAGAGAGGTCGACCTCTTGTAATGGGCGGCGTCGTCGGGGTATCAGCTCCGGCATGGTGGAGGAGAACGACGGTGGATGGGGTGGCGGACATCGGCGGACTGAGGAGGCTGGGGTGGAGAGGGTGTTTTGGCGCCCATGGAGTACGAATGGGGAAAAGGGAGGTAGAGAGGAAGGGGGGAACCATGTATTCAGGGCGCACTTGTCTCAAATGCGAGGAAATTTACAAACTTAGCCCCCGTTTCAAATTTCCTACATCACAGCAATATTAGTCGGTTGGGGATTGGACGGTAATCTCGCATACACCAAATATTTGCCAACGAGAGTTTGTTTTTGGCGCCCACCGTGTATGAATATGAATCGGGGAGGGAGTCGATTTCGGCCGAGGACACACTGTGTTTTGGCGCCCACCGTGTATGAATCCGGGTGAGAGGCGGTTACATCACGTTTGGGTGAAATTACAAACCTACCCCTATCAAAACCTATAGAAATGATGTAGATAGGTTTTGTGTGGCAGGGATAGGTAGCAGTAATTTCCATCTCGCAGATTTTGGTTTCGGGCGGTTACTGCGACTTTCCCCACTTCGGTCAATTTTTGCAGAGTGCACCTTTACCATGCCAACTCAATTCGAATCCCATTTGTATTCTATTTTTTTCGGGGGGGATCCATTTTCAATTGGAATTAAATTCTATATACATCATTTTTTTATATATACTTTCAAAAGCACAACAAAGAATTCTACTCCTTTATATGTATATAATATGATTTACAAATACAATGATCTCAAAATCTTAAGGTTGAATTCAAAAAAATTTAACCAAATTATGTTCTACTAAAATGTATGGATCAGTAATATCTACATATTAAATAACATAGATGTGCATGAATTCATATGAGTATGCATGTTTGATAGATCAATTTTGGTTCGAGTATGGATTACATGTATCATCATCTCGAATTCAAATATTTGAATCCCTTTTATGTTCACTCCTTTCACGCCCATCTCTCTCGCATGCATGCTCCTTCATGTAGCTATCACTCTCTTTTCTCCAGCTCACCCGCACGCTCACTTCATGTTTCTCCTATCCTCGCAAACATGGTCTCTCGATGTCTCCCTTGAGAAGTGTCACACTCTCCCTATCATTATACATTACGTGGTTTTCATTATGTCTCACGTCTCTACTGTTTTCTGGTATCACTCGGTACCTAAGCTTTCTTTTTCACCGCCACACATAGTCTCCACTCGTCTTTCACTTTGTCTTTCTCTCTATGGGATTCTCTCACACATCCTATATGTCTCTAGATATGACTCATACCACTAAAATTACTCTCTCTCTCTCCCTCTCTCTCTCTCCCTCCCTCTCTCTCTCTCTCTGTCTCTGTCTCTGTCTCTCTCTCTCTCCTGTAGACACAACATTTGTTGCGGTCTCCTTTTCGTCTCCATCCCAGACTGACATTATTCATTTGTTTACCGATGAGACAACCCCCTCTCTCTCACACACACAGACACACACACACAACTCCTGCTTCCACTCCCCTTCCCGACTACCGTCTCTCTCTCTCTCTCTCTCTCTCACAAAACTGCCGCTTTCGCACCCCGACTCGTATTTCTCCCACAAACATTTATCGAATAGCTTCTAGATAGGTTTATACACCCGCACACTCGTGCTTCCAATCCCCTTCCCGACTACCGTCTCTCTCTCACACACAAAACTCTCGCTTTCGCACCCCGACTTGTATTTCTCT
>NC_041393.1:4760880-4796006 GCF_002162155.2 Triticum dicoccoides | reverse complement strand
CTTCCACTCCTCTTCCCAACTACCGTCTCTCTCTCTCTCTCACACACAAAACTCTCGCTTTCGCACCCCGACTCGTATTTCTCTCACAAACATTTATCGACTAGCCTCTAGATAGGTTTATACACCCGCACACTCGTGCTTCCACTCCCCTTCCAGACTACCGTCTCTCTCTCACACACAAAACTCTCGCTTTTGCACCCCGACTCGTATTTCTCTCACAAACATTTATTGACTAGCCTCTAGAAAGGTTTATACACCCGCACACTCGTGCTTCCACTATCGCATACATGTCTCTCTCCCGCTCCTTGTATCTATGTAGATTTTTATTCCCTTCTTGAGACATGCCCTCTCGATCGTGCACACACACACTATCGCCTCATTTTAAGCTGATACCTATCGCACACACACTCCTTGTGTCTTTGTCACACATGCACTCCGTCCTCCTCCACTCTCCCTCTCTCTCACACACACATGGGCTTTTTGCAACAACTTGCAAGATGCCCATGCATTGCACGGAACATCAAGATGCATTTATATGAGTAGTTTGTCTTGTGGGGGGAAAGGATGAACCAGGGAAGGCCTTATTTGCAAATGTGGAGAGGGGTGTGGGTATCTTTTTGCAGAATTGCCATAGTTTCCTTCCTATCCGTCAGATATAGACCGGACGGCCTATATTGCAGGATGGCAGGCACACGATCATCATCGACAATGCTTTTTATAAGAGTAGGGATAAAAAACAGAGTTGGTGATAATGGTGGGCCTGCCATCCTGCAATGTAGGTTGTATGATTCATATCTAACGGATAGGAAGAAAAATATGGCAATTTACCCGCACTCATCAACACATTTGCAGATAAGGCCTTCCCTCGTTCATCCGTTTCTCCCACAAGATCTTGATGTTCCGTGCAACGCACGAGCATCTTGCTAGTAAGAGTAGAAATTAGACATATACCACTTCTCGAATCTTGAAACCAACAACATTCCTCCCTTATCTCATCAAAACCACCAAACGAATATATTTTGAGTGAAACATAACATATTTTTAGTGATATACATATTTCAAAACTAGACTTTTTTTCTATCAAATCAGTGAATATGTATTAACCTACTTTGATCGTGTGGCAACGCATTGGCACATTGCTAGTAGTTATTATAATTTTTTGGACACCATACAAACGATGGAGTACATATACGAAGAGAAGAGGTGCACACACGTAGTCAGCCTCTTGCTGTCTCGCACACATGAGTGTTACGTAAAGGCGACGTTAACAAATAAACCCTAAAACCCTAGGTGCACGATTGCTGCATTCACGGGTACCGGGTACGTGGTGGAGCACCTTTGTAGGAATAGTCAGCTCGCATGATAATTTGATCCGTATGAGTTGATGGTCGGGACCGCAGGTGAACGACTTGGAGGCGGTGGATCGCCAGTTGCCACAGATCGAGTAGCCACATTTAAAATATCATTTTTTAGCGGGGTTAAGAGTTCCGATTTCAATGGCACGTTATAAGTACTAAGTAGTTTTTAGAACAATTGGTATGGAGCAAAAATGGAATTCATAGTACTACGTACCTCCTTGGCGTATGGTTGTATGGGTTTATGTTGCGAGATGTTGAACCTGGTTGTTCTAGGGCAAATACTATGGTTTAGATTTAGATGTTGGTTTTCAGTAATGAAAATCGGAAGGGGAAACCCTTCTTTGATTAAAAAAACTACTACCTCCATTCTGGTTTACTAGTCCCCATCGTATTTTGGGTCAAAGTTTGTCCACGAATTTTACTTGTAAAATGTGAATGGAAAATGAGATTTTGTTACACCCAAACAAAAAAGAACTAGAGCGAGTGATTGCTCTGACACGGATGCGACCTCTCATAGCGCAGGCATTGAACCGGCACGCCAGCCAAGAGCACCCCACTCGCTGTAGGCCCGGCTGAGCACGCCTCCTCGCCACGTGCAACCAGCTTAAGACTACCCCGCCTGCCTTCATTAAATCCGCGCGTGTGCCGGCAACACGTCCTTCCGCGAGCCGGCAGACATTTTAGAACACAAAAAATGACTAAAATATAATTAATTTACGCATGGTCTTGACTTGTTGTGCTCGCACTGGTAGCATGAACTAGTAGAGGTTTTTCTTTATTTATACCTCTCCTCACATTTTTTGGCTTTGAAGTGAATCATGGTTCTGGATATTATGTATGAATGTGCAGATATCTGTGAACATGAGTTTAATGTGGAAGTTGAACTTGGAATGTCAGGCTTGCGCGTGAACTATACCATGTCCAATGCTTCGTCTGTTATTGTTTGGAAAGTAATTGCTGTTATTACATGACCCGAAAAATATATTTTGTGCCACATCAGTAGATGCACGGACATCACAACAAGCATGTTGACTGGATAAACATTTGAACCTAGCTATTATGAAGGAAATTTTGTATTTACAATAGTTTTAGATAGCAGGAGACGCCTAGGTTGCTCTGCCTCTGATAGCTTATTTCTGGCTTCTTCCATCTCTTCTTTGGCTTGGGTGAAGAGAGCATCTAATTACTCTTTTGACTTCTTCAGGAACTCAGCTACATTCTCAAGGGCTGCTGCACGCTTTCTTTCAGCCTTTACTAAAGCGACGAGGACACGAACAGCTGACGACTCCACCTGGCTTGTGTGTAATCCAGCATCATCTGGGAATTTGCACCTTGTGTCTAATCCAGCATCATTAGGGAACTGGCACCTTGTGTGTAATCCAGCCTCATTTTGGAAACATGATCTCGAGGTTGACCATACTTCCCTTCTCATAGGAACTGCATCCTGACATGAAGTTACTTCTTTTTTAGATCAATACGCAGAGCAACCCAGATCCATTTAGTAGAAGCCAGATAAACAGAACTCGGAGAAGTGAATTCAAAAGGAAAAAAACAGACTACAAGGTGAGAAAAACCACTTCCTACATCAAGCTAAAAACGAAAGCATTAGGACAATTAAGACTCTTCTTATTACACATCGAAGAACACCAGGCTTAAGAGAAACAGAAACTACAACATATACACATCGAAGAACACGAGGCTAAACGAATGTAATTGAAAGGGTGTTACTTACCAAAGCTTGTTTTACAGGTTCGGTGCAGCTCCTCTTTAACTTGCCACGCTCCTTGAAGATGTCCCCAATATCCCGTGTTTGGTCTTCATTGCTACTCTGCATGTTCGCACTCGTGGTTTTAAAATCTCAACATGACAAGAAAAATATACTACTAATAATACTCATGCATCTTGTGGGCAACATTAAAATACTCGTCTGCCATCTTAGAGTATCTCCAACAGAATCGCAATGCGCGACGCTTTAAAAAAGCGTTTACAGTGTTGAGATCGAGAAGTAGAGAGACTAGAGAGTAGAGGATAGTTCTCGGCATTGATAGATAAAAAAATAGATAATTCAACTACTCCTCGTCGTCCGACTCCTCCTCGGTGATGTCCTCCTCCGACGTCTGACTGTAGGCATGGAGATACCGCTCGTCGTCGGATTCCCAGGGTGACGCTGCTCCTAGCCTCATGTTGAATTAAGCGTCCGCTTTTCGCCTATGCTTGTCCTCGCGATAGGCGGCTCGCTCCGCCCTCCTCTTATCCCTCTCCGCCCTCCTTTGCGCGTAGAACTCGCGCTCGTTGATGATGTCCTGCGGGAAGTGTTGGCGCCACAACGCCATGGCCTCCTCATCCATCTCGGCAATGTCGAGACGGTGCTCCCGCCTCCGGTTGTCGTGACGATCCTCGTCGGTGCTAAGCCGCGGCAAAGGCGCGAGCTGCTACGCCCGCTCTCGCATCGGCACGTTGGGGAAGTTCATTGTTCTATGAGACCACCGGAGACGCCACACCACCGCGTCGTACGCGCAAGCGGCCTCGTTGGCAGTGTCGAAATTGCCGAGGCTGAGACGCATCCCGCGGAACCGGATCTTGGCGAAGAAGTCGTCGGAGGGGCGCGCGCGGACGCCGTGGTATCCCCAAGTTTCCCAGCGACGCGGCGGCATGGTGGCGCGGTGGCGGCGAGGCGAGAAAGAGCAGGGAGAGAGCGGTGGCGAGGCACATAACAGGGAGAGAGCGGTGGCAAGGCACAGAGCGGTGGGAGGGCGCGCCGAACGCCGCGCGCCAAAACGAGCGCATGCCCGACCGCTTTTTCCTGCATGTGCGTGATCCTTTCCCAATGTCTCTGCTATCTCTACTCTCTTCTCTACTGTTATATTTATTTTATATTTAATACTTATCTCTACTTCTCTACTATCTACTTTTTTTTCTCTATACTTTTTTTTCTTGTAAAAAGACAGAGTTGGTGATGATGGTGTGCCTGCCATCCTGCAATATAGGTCGTCCAATTTATATCTGACAGATAGGAAGGAAACAATGGGATTTTGCAAAAAGATACCCATACCCCTCTCCATATTTGCAAATAAGGCCTTCCCTCGTTCATCCTTTCCTCCCACAAGATACCTACTCATACAAATGCATCTTGATGCGTGCAACACATGGGCATCTTGCTAGTTCTAAAAAACTTTCCATCATTTTCCACACTACTGGTTGCAGATGAAAAACCTACCCAAGCACAACGCGATACAGGAGCGACGCACAATTACAAGCTGATATTCTGTTGGACAATGGAGGCTATAACCAATTACCTTTTCGGGAACAATAGCACCCAGGAAATTTGAAGGGTAGGTATGAACAAAATTGTAACTGCACATGTACTGCTAAGTGATTCAATACACACATTACCAATCGAGGAGGAGAACGATGGTCGTGGCGGCCTCTGTGAGTCATGGTCGGCAATGGGAGTCAGTTCATTGTCCACGACGGTGGTGCTTCTACGCTTGGCGTCGGCTTCCGGGAAGGAGATCCGAGACCGTGGAAGACGATGCCGGGGAAGAGGCTCCGTGTACGACGACGATGGTGGACCGGCTCCAGTGCGGCGTATGAGGTCGTCGATGAGGCAGATGCGCTGCGGTGGACGAGTGCGCCGTAAAGGGGATGAGCACGAAGGCTGCGGTGCCGTGGAGAAGTCTATTTTGTGGTGGGGATAGAAAATGGGGAGTATTCAGGTGTACTACTCTGGGTGCCAGGGTGGGGATGGCTGGGTAGGGTGAACCTGAAGTTACGAAAACAGCCCCCTACCAAGCGTCATCCATAGGCTTGTTCCGAAGGCTATGATGGTAACTTCCCACTGCTCGAATCAGGGTCGCGGGATATTTTCCTGGCGACCTCAAAATTTTGTGACACTAAACTCCCCGTGTGGTGTGTTGAGTGATTCCGCTAAGCAACTAGCGAGTAGTACTAGTAAACTCTGCATATTAGGTTTGAGTGAAGTCAAACTTCCTAAAATATGACCAAGTTTATAGAAAAATATAAACATTTACCATAACAAATATGTATGATGTGAAAGTACATTCAATAATGAATCTAATGGTATTTATTTGTTATTGTATATGTTAATATTTTTCGTTATAAGCTTTCTGAGAGTTTACAAAACTTGACTTTGACCAATGCTAATACGTGGACTTAAATAAAAACAGAGGGAGTACACATTTGTTTTCTTAGTTTGTAGTGAACTAATCATTTGTTGAAATTGTGAAATAAATATATTAGGCTATTGACTTCGAATGTAATGGTCTATACAATTCAATAGTTACAACCATTGTCGAATCCCAAGATGTATACAAGGTCTATAGTACTTCACAACATGCTCAAACTCACATAATCCTGGTCAAATGAGGATCTAAATGCATTCATAGTTATTACTTTGTAGGATGAAACAAAACCAACCATAACTCTACATCAGCCATTATAGAAGCAACATTTTGAACATATCCCAATGTGTGAATGAAACATGCAGAGAGAGCTTGCGAAGATGGAGCAGATAGGGAGGGAAAGATTGTATGTATGTGGACGAGAGAGTAGGAGACAAACCTAACGAGACACACACACACACACACACATAGAGAGAGAGAGAGAGAGAGAGAGAGAGATAAAGAAAGAGGAAGAAGTTAGGTCTGTGAGAAAGATGGAGACATGTAATATACGTGAGATGCGTGTGCATCTGGATTCTGTATATGTGGAAGGAGAAGAGACAACATGTTTGATGAGAGAGCTGGAAAAACATGGACGAGAGGGGAAGGATCTTGTGGGTTGAGGGATTGATAATTTTGTGCTGGGGAGAGAGGGATTGGTAATTTTGTGCGAGAGAGAGGGTGGGGGGAGGAGTCAGTCAGCCATCGTCACATCATCCTGCTTCCAAATGGCCCCGCATTCTCTAACGCGGTGTGGTCACCGTCTTCGAGCTCCTCGATTCCCTCTTTGAAGATTGAGGTGTTGTGCATGTTGGGGTGCAAAGAAGCACAAGCGAGAGTGGTCGCCGTATAACCTTGGATGGGGATGAATTGTGTGCTCGGGGGAGGGGGTGTGTGTGTTGTGCTATGTGTGTGTATGTCAGATATTGAGAGAAAACAAACCTAAGGAGAGAAATGGGTATTCACGAAGATATTGTGTGGGCCTTGAGGTGGGCAGGGGCCGGGTGAGGGTGTCAAAATGTGCGCGTTGATGCATGTGTTACATGCGATCGTGCGAGGGACGGACAAATCGAGAGAGATGGTTGTTGTGTTACGGATGCTCCTCTCTCCTCTCTCTCTCTCTCTCACACACACACACACACAAGTAAACTAGAAGACCGTTCTCTCATGTATACACAACGTATCGGCATCTTTCTATGTCTCACTCATGCATTATCATTTGCACATTCACACCTCTCTATGTCTGTATCACACGCACACTGTCTCCACATTGCCCTTCCGCCACAACACACATATGGACACATACACACGTTCTCTCTTAGTCACACACACAAAATTAGTATTAAAAAACTAGGGTGCAGCTAAAACGTCCAAATCCAAATAAACACGAACTGGAGCTAAATTAAAATATACGGAAATATTGCAGCGTCAAGAACTTTTCCAGGAAAAAAAGTTGAGTAATATTCGGGGATTGTTTTTACACACACAAAAAGGTTTGGTGGATTTCCTTCGAGCGCGACATGGTGACAAACCATTCGATCGACCACGCGGCCGCGTTTCACGCGCTTGCACAGGATTTCGTATCATGGCTGTGGTACTAACTAATAAAAGCGCTGCCTAAGTCTAATGTTTACGTATACTAGTACTGTTTTCTTTTAAGTCGGAACAACCTTATATAAAACTAAAGTAAGCTCCCATATGCGCACTCATCAATATGCCGCCACCGCCGTTGCGCATGCCGGCGCCCGCCTGCTCCGGCCAACAATTTCTCGCCCATCACCGCCGTGTCGCCACCATCTCTGTGCCGTGAAGCCGAAGGCTCGCCCGCTCACGTCGTCAGCAGTCCCTCCTCGCGCTGCCAAGCATGCGAGCAGCTGGTGGAGCCGCGTCTATGCATGCAGCGTACGAAGAGGAGGACGAGCACGTGCTCCAGCTCGCCGGCGAGGAGGAACTAGCGTGTCATTATCATCTCCGCCCGCGCGGAGGAGGCGCGCATGGTGACTGTCGCGGCGGAAGCCGGTCGCGCCCGCGTCGAGCCCGCAAACAGGGTGCGGGCGCGGAATCTACCTTCGAGACCTTGAATGCCACATGGATCCTGCAATCTGAAGGAGCAATTTGGGTCAGTCGACTCTTGTGAGCCGTTTGATGCAACATGGATGGCTAGAAGGACTTCTTCCACCTCTTCTGTCGTCTTCTTCCTTCGCTCCGTCGAACTTATTTCACAAATCGACTGACCCAAATTATACTACTCGTACGAACATATTAAGTACAGTAGGAACACGAAGATACGAGCAGTAGTACCAACTGCAAGAAGAATAGCAGTAAGACATAGTACTAGTACTACTTTACGTACTAAAGAGTTCAAATAACGAGAAAGAACATAAACATAGTTCTGCTGGGGCCTCAGCACAACACACCCTTGAAAATAAACTAAGCAACTAGTCCGCTTATTACTGCAGTAGAACCAGCATGAGCGACGACACTGCCACCTACTCGGAGTCCGAGTCCACGTCCTCGACTTCGTCCTCGTCCCTCTTCCTCTTCCTCTTCGCCGATGCTTCTTTGCTTGAATCAGACACTGGGCTCTGCTTCTTCATCTAACCCTTGTAGATATTTAAACAAAGGTAGGCATCCATTGCTGCGTATCGGATGTGATCTTCATCTAATGTCTTCGACTCCCATGCATGATGAAACTCGTGATGGGGTTTCTTCAGTTTAGCTTACGAAGGATCAATCATGGTTGCTGCCAGGGTTAGCATTGAAGGTTGAGAGGAGGACACCAGCCTTGCCTCCTGGAGCTCGAAGGGCTGGCCTACAACGAGACCTATCCGACGCAGGACATCCCTGTCGTTCCTAAAGTCTACAGTAACGAATTTCACTCTTTTGTCCTTAAGGAAGTTCTTAAAATCCTAGCGCTCAACATCGGCATGGCATATGTGGTAGACCAAGCAAACGTTATGTACACAAACCTAGATCACGGCGGGCTTCTTCCTCTCTGCCTCCTTTAGAATCTTCTCTCTTTCCAGGACTGTGGTGTACTCAACATCTAGCCTAGCGACCCACTCATCCGTTGAACTGTTGAACATGCGTAGGAAACGAGCAAGCCATGCTTTCATCGTCGTGGATCCATGTGTGTAGATGATGATGAACTCATCACCGGTGATGGCTCTAACCTGGTACTCAGCGGCGACCATGGAGATTTGGGAGGCCATGGATTTTGGAGGAGGGTTAGGAGAAGTTGAACTGTTGTACCCCACACAAAAAACTGGGAGTGAACTAATGTGAAAGGACGGGACGACTGGGAGCGAACTGTTGTAAGGTAGAAGACGGGGACGAGTAGGGCGTGCAAACGGCGTGGGGTTGCTGGCTTGCCCGGTGGATAAACGGCTGCAAGCCCCCAAAGAGTTCTCGAGAACTATGCGAGACCCACTAGATGTCATGTCTACTAGACCCATATCATAGGCCTGGCGGTATAGCTTCTGCCTGTTCGCATACCATGCCGGCGGGTGGATGTAACTTCACTTAATTCCGTCAACCGTCGCGCCTGCCACGACCTTCTCCTCCCTTGCGCGGTCGTGCCCTTTGAGACTTCGACCGACTATAAATGAGCATTTTTTCCTACTCTGCATGATGATACTCCCTCTGGTCCTTTTTACTCCCGTCAATCGTTTGCAAAGTGTTTGACCAAATTTATACTAAAAATATCAATATCTACAATACTGATTATAATGAGTATAAGAACTACGTTTTATAATGAGTGTAAAAATATTGATTTGACATTGTGAATGTTGATACATTTTTCTATAAGTTTGGTCAAAGTAGAGGTACATTGACTTCAGACAAAACTTAAATGCACAATGCAGACTAGTTCCTCCGTCCAGGTGCGTGCCATGCCCTATCTTGTCATCACAACAAGGTTAGCTATTAGAGAACTACTACCTCCCTTCTAGTTTAAAGGGCTCGATTCAAAAATTTCACATACTCTTAGCAAGATAGTAGAGGCGGTGGAATAGTTTTTGAAGTCTGCAAAAGTACTCAACTAATGTTGTCATTCTTCACAAAAAAATGTGTTTACCGATGTATGCATGAACACTAGTTACTCTAACCCCCCTCTCTTCTTTAATTCTTTGCCACATCAACATGTTTGCTATTCCCGTGTGCATGATACTACCTCCGTCCGGGTTTATTGGTCCCCATTGTATTTCGTGCCAAATTTTGACCATAGATTAAACTAACAAAATGTTCACGCATGTCACCAAACATTATATTTTTGAAAACTATGTTCAAATACGAATCCAATGAAATAATTTTTCTTGACATGCATTAACATTTTGTTAGTTAAATCTTTAGTCAAAATTTGACAAAAACTACAAAAGGGACCTACAAACCAGGACGGAGGTAGTACCTGCTAAGATACCACCATTGTGGCCAACCTTAATCATCGCATGCCATAATTTAGTGCACCTTGAAATATGAACATGTGTGGGGCATGTATATTTTTAATGACTTGAGACTATACCTAGCCCGGCATGCAAGATGACTTATTATGCACCGTTCCCCATACCTGCAGGAAGCCCGTTCGTCTCCAAATATTTTCCTCTCCATGTGTGGAAACAATATGCCTGCCAGACTCTCCTTCTCCCTCCGGCGGTCCTACCACTCCACCCCGTGTGGAAAAAATCTGCATGCAGACTCTCCTCCCCCCACGCTCGTCCAATCCTTTGTGACCAGCAATATTTCCACCCATTCCCTCCCCCGTAATTTACTCCAACAAATATGCCCACGTAGCTGTTATGTTAATCATGCAACATATCTTTTGGGACGCTACTTCAGTTACTTAACTGCAGGTGCACTGGGTCACTGACACATGGGCCCAACAAGGGTCTGGCCCACATGTCAGTGACGCAACTGGACCTGCAGTTAAGTCAGTGCAGCTCAGTCCATATCTTACATGGGTGTGCCATTGCTCGCTATAAATACTGCGCCTCCCATGGCACTCGAAAGAATGCTCACATTCATCGCTATCTCCTTCCCCTCCCTCTCACGTCGACCACCATGGCATCGCCCCTCCCAAGCCCTAAGCGCCCCTCGCTGCACTGCCCGGACGATCACACGTCGCCATTCTATTCCTCGCCGCCACTAGTCGAGGAGGACGCATCGGCGTTCCACTCCTCGCCGCGACGCGTCGAGGTGGACGCGTCAGTGTTCCCAATCTCGCCAGCACGCACGTCGGAGGATGCGTCGGCTTCCTGCTACGTGGAGAACACTGCACCACCCGCCGAGCCCCCAGCCTTGAGGAGCTTTGGAAAGAAATGGATGTTGCCATGTGGGAGGCTTTGCCGCCGGCAGAGCACGCCAAAATAGAGGCGGAGAAGAAAGCTAAGGAAGAGAAGCGTGCCGCGGGGTAAGCTGCCTGGCAGGTCTATGTCTCGTCCGAGAGAGTCAGGCAATTGGCTCTTTAGCAGAAGGCTCATGCAAGGGCCGTGAGGGTGGCGGAGGACGCCCGTGCCAAAGCCCTGAGTGCAGTTGGGCCCAAGCGCCTCATCTACGCTTGGCGGTATGTGGACCGGGTGCACGCTTCTAGCAAGGAGGAGTACCTGCTGGTGCCGGATCACCACACCAGTGAGATCGCGCTCGCCCGCCGGCAAGCCGCCAATCAGCACCTCACGAGTTGCGAGGCTGAGGAAGAGGCGTTGTGTCAGCGCGCTGGGAAACGGCCGCGCACCAGGGTACTCGTGGCGTGCCGCAAGCGCTCCTGCGAGCGCCGTGGCTTTTAGTAGGGAGTATAATTTAGTTTCGTAAGGTGATTTCATTAGTATTGGGACGCAAATGATAAATCCCGAATGTTCGGGAATTATTAGCGTCCTTAATTAAGTATGTAAGAGGGAAAGTTTGGAAACCTTGTGTATCTGTATGCAGTTCGTAAGTAGGTGCATACAGCACAAACTTTAGTACTATATACTATCGCACTACACGTCTCTCTATATATATGCTTGCAGACTGTGCTACTCCCTCCGTCCAGGTGAATAAGTCATCTTTGGTTGTGCACCGTGACCAAGTAGGAGGGAAGACTTTATACACCTAGACGGAGGGAGTACTACTATTACTTATGTACGGGCAAATGCATGTTTTAACATTACGATGCGGTTTTTGTAAAAGTAGAAAAACATCACTAGTCAAGCTTGTGAAACGATTCAATGCAAAACAAATGCAAAATGCTTGTTTAATTGTTTACTTTTAGCTTCCTTCTCTGTGGTTATTTCTCTGTCGTACTTTGTACGGAGTATCTAACTGGTCGGAAAGGCATGCAAATTCCCAAACCGCTTCCTACACCCTGTATCGATTTTTTTGCCTAACAAGTTGTGTGCAGTGCAATTGGGATTCCAACTTGAGTACTAGTACTACTAGTAGGAGTACCAGGGGCCAGTTCATTTAGGCTTCTAGATTAGTTGTAATCCCTTTACTACTAGCTTCGTCCTGGTTTATTGGTCCCCATTGTAATCTGTGTCAAATTTTGATCATAAATTTAACTAATGAAATGTTTGTGATGTCACATGCACTAACATTTTATCAGTTAAATCTTTGGTCAAAATTTACCACAAATTACAATGGTGACGAATAAACCAGGACGGAGGTACTCCCTCCATTTTTGTATACAAGGCCATTATAAAAAATACATTTTGCATCTATACAAGGCCACCAACAGTAATCGAGACAAATATTAATGATGTTTCCTCGTACTAGTAACCCATGGCTTAATTACTAGCATGCATGTAGTGGATGATAATGACAAACTCATCTACTTCCTCTCTCACAGCCACTCAATTTCTTCTAATGTGCATGCACCCTATTAATTAACCCGGTAAATGAGAAAATAAATTGACTTGTAAAGCACACATTGATTTTTATCTTGGTACCTGCCATTTGAGTTTGTGGCTTTGTATATAAAAATGAAGGGAGTACTACTCCCTCCGTCATAGTTTAGAAGGCATAGTTAACTTTGCGTGTGTTTCCACAATAGACAAGGTTTAGGGCGCAGTGCATTTATTTCTAGTAGCTAAGTAGTACTCCGATATACTATTCCTATATGCATGCGTAGTGTGAATGCTATTTTTAGCCCATCTCACAGCCAATAGATAACCACCTAGGTCCCAGAGAATTTCCAAGTGCGCCTTCTAAACCGTGACGGAGGGAGTAGTAGTACTACCTCCGTCCGGGTTTATTGGTCCCCATTGTATTTCGTGCCAAATTTTGACCATAGATTAAACTAACAGAATGTTCACATGTCACCAAACATTATATTTTTGAAAACTATGTTAAAATATGAATCCAATGAAATAATTTTTCTTGACATGCATTAACATTTTGTTAGTTAAATCTTTAGTCAAAATTTGACACAAACTACAAAAGGGACCTACAAACCAGGACGGAGGTAGTAGTTTAGATGCCCAAATAAATGAGTGAGGCGCCTTAATGTTACTCTCCACTGTGACTAGTCTTATGGGAAAAGCTGGGGATACTAGGAGTAGTAGCTAGGGATCGAGTGTGCGAGATGAACCGGAGAAAGTAAATGCAGAGAGATGAAATGCAAAAAAGACGGAGGGATGTGATGGTTGCTTGTCCGTTTATTTTACCAGGCCACTTATTACTGGCAGTGGTTGGGTTTTGTGATATGATGGCTTTACTGTCGTGCCACAAGCAGGGTGAGACTCCCGTGCAGTGCCTCCCTCTACACTTGTACTACACCGGTCGTGGTTTATTAGTCCCCCATTGAATTTGACTGAAGATTTAACTGACAAAATGTTAGTGCATGTCAACAAAAACTATATCGTTGGATTCGTATTTGAACATAGTTTTGAATGATATAATTTTAGGTGACATGCATCAGCATTTATCGTACTATTTATAATGTTAGTTCAATTTTTGGTCGTACTACTCTACTCAAGCAAGTGAGGGCATAGTAGTAGGTACTGTAGGGAGTACTAGTACTGTGATCACTCAAGCAAGTTGTCTGGCATCGATATGATGCTACGCTGGTGGTATGTGTCTCGTAAGTCAAGCGGCATGCTGTAGTCATCATCACCTGTCCACTTCCCGTAGCACATATTCGCTTCTCCATCTTTGTCCGCACATAATCTCGTCCAATCTTCCATCCCCGCTAAGGCGCCTCCCCCCTCGTCCGAAACCCAAGCACTAACAATGGTAGAACCGAGCAGCATCCGTCGAAAGAGTGGCCGGAATTCGCTCCCCACAGAGGTAATCAAGCTCATTGTTTCGTGTGTGGACAATCTCAGTACCATGTCGCTCGTTGCGTGCTCATCGGGGCTGTACCGTTTACTCAAAGCCCTCAGGCCAGAGCTTTTTAAGCCAGCTCCTTGCTTGCTGATGCCGCCTGATCTTCAGAAATAGAGTGTCACGCAGCATAACGATCATAGGGTGGCGGGCATCAACCCCCTTGACTACGACCCGATCCCACTCACACTCAACTACATTAACGGTCTGTACTTGGTCGACATGAACACGTCTTGGATGGTGCTCGTCGACGGTCCCGGCAGCTGGATGCTCGTGGAGGTCTACACCCGGCGATTGATTCCCCTTCCTTTGATTAACACTGCACTGCTTTGGCACCGCGGCCCAGAATACTCGGAATCTTACAGTAGCCAACATGATACCAAGTTTGATTTGCTCAAGGTTGTAATCTGCCAAGTGCCCACAAGATCTGCGAATTATAAAGATTTTAGGCTAATTGCGTTCTTCAACCGCGGTCTTGCCTATTTGACAGGCCACTGTGGTAAGTGGATAAATCTGCACGTCCATCGCAGGATCATACATCCTCCATGGTTCTCTGATGCCATTGAACACAAGGGCTTCATTTATGTTGTCGACTCCTTCTATGGTTGGACGTATTGCTGGCCTACTCCAGTCATCGCTACAATCGGCTGTTACAACAGTATGTTACTTTCCTATGATATCATGATGGCTTGCTTATATTACTGTCAACATTTACTGAAAAAATATTCATGCTCATAAAATGCTGTTCTTAAGATTGACTACATCAAGAGCCCTTTTTTATTTGACTCCAACTTGATATGATGTTGTAGGCCGCCTGGTGTCCCTACCCTTCCTAATCCCAGAACCTTTCAAAGAAAAGCGGCATGGCAGTTGCAGGTGGTTCCTGGCTCGATTAGACAATGGCGAACAATTGATGATCGTTCGCACATACCGGACGTGTTGTTTCGTGGAGTACAATCATAGTCATTGCAAGGTCTTTGAACAGGATCCCAGCTTCTCTGGGCCTTCAGGAATTTTTGACTGGAGGCTGGTAAGTAGCCTTGGTACACGCTCTCTGTTTGTCGGACTGAATTATCCGATTAACCAGGAGATAACGGACGGCAAGGATCATGATGGCAGCGCAGTTTCATTCATCGGGCAAAACTATGTGTACACAACGTACCATGCGTCTCTGCATGCACCATACCCTGATATGTGCCCCCACGCTCTGCAGCCCAAAGTAGGAGAGAGGGTCGCAAGTATCAGACTTCGACCTGCTGGCTGGAGTTTCCCCCGTCAGGCACCCATCTGGTTCAAGCCGTCAGCCAATCTCCGCAGCTTAATAAATAGTAACATCTAACTGAGCCAATTAGTTAGATGCATACTGATACGTCTCCAACGTATCTATAATTTTTTATTGTTCCATGCTATTATATTACCTGTTTTGGATGTTTATGGGATTTACTTTACACTTTTATATCATTTTTGGGACTAACCTACTAACCGGAGGCCCAGCCCGTATTGCTATTTTTTGCCTATTTCAGTGTTTTGAAGAAAAGGAATATCAAACGGAGTCCAAACGGAATGAAACCTTTGGGAGCATGATTTTTGGAACAAACGTGATCCAGGGTACTTGGAGTGCAAGTCAAGAAGCTCCCGAGGCGGCCACGAGAGTGGAGGGCGCCCCCCCCTACAGGGCGCGCCCCCTATCTCGTGGGCCCCTCGGGCATCCACCGACATACTTCTTCCTCCTATATATACCCATATACCCCGAAACCATCGAGGGAGCAACTGAAAAACTATTTCCGCCACCGTAACCTTCTGTATCCGCGAGATCCCATCTTGGAGCCGTCGCCGGTGTTCTGCCGGAGGGGGAATCCACCATGGAGGGCCTCTACATCAACCCCAAGGCCTCTCCGATGAGTTGTGAGTAGTTTACACAGACCTTCAGGTCCATAGTTATTAGCTAGATGGCTTTTTCTCTCTTTTTGGATCTCAATACCATGTTATCGTTCCTCTTCTTGGAGATCTATTCGATGTAACTCTTTTTGTGGTGTGTTTGTCGAGATCCGATGAATTGTGGGTTTATGATCAAGTTTATCTATGAGAAATATTTGAATCTCCTCTGAATTCTTTTATGTATGATTGAGTGATCTTTGCAAGTCTCTTTGAATTATCGGTTTGGTTTGGCCTACTAGATTGATCTTTCTTGCCATGGGAGAAGTGCTTAGCTTTGGGTTCAATCTTGCGGTGTCCTTTCCCAGTGACAGCAGGGGCAGCAAGGCACGTATTGTATTGTTGCCATCGAGGATAAAAAGATGGGGTTTATATCATATTGCATGAGTTTATCCCTCTACATCATGTCATCTTTCTTAAAGCGTTACTCTGTTCTTATGAACTTAATACTCTAGATGCATGCTGGATAGCGGTCGATGTGTGGAGTAATAGTAGTAGATGCAGGCAGGAGTCGGTCTACTTGTCACGGACGTGATGCCTATATACATGATCATTCCTAGATAATCTCATCAATTGCTCAACAGTAATTTGTTCACCCACCGTAATACTTATGCTATCTTGAGAGAAGCCTCTACTGAAACCTATGGCCCCCGGGTCTATCCTTTATCATCTAAGCTTTCAATCTACTTTTATTTGCATCTTTACTTTTCCAATCTATATCATAAAATACCAAAAATATATTTATCTTATCATATTATCTCTATCAGATCTCACTTTTGCAAGTGGCCATGAAGGGATTGACAACCCCTTTATCGCGTTGGTTGCGAGTTCTTTGTTTGCTTGTGTAGGTGCGTGGGACTTGTGAGGAGCCTCCTACTGGATTGATACCTTGGTTCTCCAAAACTGAGGGAAATACTTATGCTAATGTGCTGCATCACCCTTTCCTCTTCAAGGAAAACCAACGCAAGCTCAAGACGTAGCAAGAAGGATTTCTGGCGACGTTGCCGGGGAGGTCTTCGCTCAAGTCAAGACATACCAAGTACCCATCACAAACTCATCTCCCTCACACTTACATTATTTGCCATTTGCCTCTCGTTGTCCTCTCCCCCACTTCACCCTTGCCGTTTTATTCGCCCTTCTTCCGTCCGATCTTGTGTCTCCATGTACCTTATTTTTGCTTGCATCTTCGCTTGCTAAAAGTTTATGGATCCTCACCCACTTGCTAATCTCTTTAAGATATCCAATCATGCTGAACCTATTGCTAGTGAGTTGAGTGCACTAGATTATCTTTATGAGGTTTTGCTTGAAATTCGTGAATCTGAAAATTGTGATGAAGTACTTTATGAAGCAATTCACGATAGATTTTTTAATAAAAAGCATGATTGCAATGATTTTATTATAAATTCTATTGGTGTAAATTATGCTAATAATATGCAAAACCCTAAGCTTGGGATGCTAGCTTTGCTATGTCCTATACTTGTTGCAATGATCATGATTGGGGTGATTCTTCTTATGATCTTGAAAATTTATTTAAGCCCCATGATGAATATGATATTGATAATAATGTTTGCAATAATATTTAAAGTGGGTTTGGAAGAGTGTCCACTTTAGATCCCACATATTTGGATAATGTTCAATCTTTTGAAGTTTTTGATAAAAGTGGGTTTGGAGAGGTCATGACTTTAGTTAATGATAATCCCACTATTTTGGAAGAGTATCAACTTTGCATGCATGTGGATCGTGTTGAAAATATTTTATGTGATAGCTATTTTGTTGAATTTTCTGATGAACCCACATGTAATTATTATGAGAGAGGAAAATATGATTGTTGAAGTTTTCATCTTACTAAATTACCTCTCTTCATGTTGAGATTGCTATCATCTCTTTGTTCTTCCTTGCATATGCTAGTTTTTGCTTGCCTTACTAATTTGATTGATTACAAGATGCCTATTAATAGGAAGTATGTTAGACTTAGATGTGTTTTTCACATGCAACATGATGCTCTCTTCGTGTTCCAATTGCTATCTTTCATATGAGCATCATCAAAATTATCAATGCCTAGCAAGGGGCGTTAAACGATAGCGCTAGTTGGGAGGCAACCCAATTTTACTTTTGTTTTTTTTCTTCTGTTTAGTAATAAATTTTGCATATACCTTCTGTTTAGATGTGTTTTCATCCTTTAATTAGTGTTTGTGCCAAGTAGAACGTATAGGATAACCTATGGTATGAGTTAATTTGATTCTGCTGAAAAACAGAAACTTTGCGCTCACGAGAAAAAATTGATTAAATCACAAAAACGTGATTTTGCGTTGATTCTTTTTTCTGTAGATTAATAGACAAATTTCCTAGGACGTCCTATTTTGGTAGGATTTTTGGAGTTCCAGAAGTAACCGAAAGTTACAGATTGCTACAGATTATTCTGTTTTTGACAGATTCTGCCTTTCGTGTGTTGTTTGCTTATTTTGATGCATTTATGGCTAGTATGTAAGGGTATGAACCATATAGAACTTGGAATACAGTAGGTTTAACAAAAATATAAAAAAATAATGAGTTCATTACAGTACCTTATGTGGTGGTTTTTCTTTCTTGCACTAACGGAGCTTATGAGATTTCCTGTTGAGTTTTGTGTTGTGAAGTTTTCAAGTTTTGGGTAAAGATTTGATGGACTATGGAATAAGGAGTGGCAAGAGCCTAAGCTTGGGGATTCCCATGGCACCCCAAGATATTCAAGAATAGCCAAAAGCCTAAGCTTGGGGATGCCCCGGGAAGGCATCCCCTCTTTCGTCTTCGTTCATTGGTAACTTTACTTGGAGCTATATTTTTATTCGCCACATGATATGTGTTTTGCTTGGAGCATCTTGTATGATATTAGTCTTTGATTTTTAGTTTACCACAATCATCCTTGCTGTACACACCTTTTGGGAGAATCCCACTTGATTGGAATTTATTAGAATAACTCTATGTGCTTCACTTATATCTTTTGAACTAGATAATTTTTGCTCTAGTGCTTCACTTATATCTTTTAGAGCACGGTGGTGGCTTAATTTTGAAGAAATTGTTGATCTCTCATGCTTAACTTATATTATTTTGAGAGTCTTTTAGAAAAGCATGGTATTTGCTATGGTTATAAAATTGGTCCTAGAATGGTAGGCATCCAAGTTGGGTATAATAAAAACTATCATAGAAAGTGCATTAAACACTAGGATCAATTTGATGCTTGATAATTGTTTTGAGATATAAATGTAGTAATGTTAGAATCATGCTAGTGGGTAATTATGAAATTGAGAAATACTTGTGTTGAAGTTAGCAAGTCCCGTAGCATGCACGTATGGTAAAAGTTGTGTGACAAATTTGTTGCATGAAGTACTCTTTTGATTGTCTTCCTTATGAGTGGCAGTCGGGGACGAGCGATGGTCTTTTCCTACCAATTTATCCCTCTAGGGGCATGCCTATGATACGTCTCCAACGTATCTATGATTTTTGATTGTTCCATGCTATTATATTACCTATTTTGGATGTTTATGGGCTTTACTTTACACTTTTATATCAATTTTGGGACTAACCTACTAACCGGAGGCCCAGCCCATATTGCTGTTTTATTGCCTGTTTCAGTATTTCGAAGAAAAGGAATATCAAACGGAGTCCAAATGGAATGAAACCTTCGGCATCGTGATTTTTTGGAAGAATATCATCCGGGAGACTTGGAGTTCACGTCAGAAGATCCTCGAGGAGGCCACGAGGGTGGGGTGCGCCCCCCTACTAGGCGCGCCCCCTATCTCATGGGCCTCTCGAGCACCTCTCGACCGACTTCTTTCGCCTATATAGTCCCATGTATCCTAAAAACATCCACGAAGAAGATAGATTGGGAGTTCCCCCGCCGCAAGCCTCTGCAGCCACCAAAAACCTCTCGGGAGCCCGTTCCGGCACCCTGCCGAAGGGGGAACCCATCACCGGTGGCCATCTTCATCATCCCGGCGCTATCCATGACGAGGAGGTAGTAGTTCACCCTCAGGGCTGAGGGTATGTACCAGTAGCTATGTGTTTGATCTCTCTCTCTCTCTCGTGTTCTCTCTCGTGTTCCCTCTAAGGCACGATCTTGATGTATCCCGAGCATTGCTATTATAGTTGGATCTTATGATGTTTCTCCCCCTCTACTCTCTTGTAATGGATTGAGTTTTCCCCTTTGAAGTTATCTTATCGGATTGAGTCTTTTATGATTTGAGAACACTTGATGTATGTCTTGTTGTGCTTATCTATGGTGGCAATGGGATATCATGTGCCACTTGATGTATGTTTTGGTGACCAACTTGCGGGTTCCGCCCATGAACCTATGCATAGGGGTTGGCACACGTTTTCCTCTTGACTCTCCGGTAGAAACTTTGGGGCACTCTTTGAAGTACTTTGTGTTGGTTGAATAGATGAATCTGAGATTGTGTGATGCATATCGTATAATCATGCCCACGGATACTTGAGGTGACAATGGAGTATCTAGGTGACATTAGGGTTTTGGTTGATTTGTGTATTAAGGTGTTATTCTAGTATGAACTCTATGATAGATTGAGCGGAAAGAATAGCTTCATGTTATTTTACTACGAACTCTTGAATAGATAGCACAAAAAGGATAACTTTGAGGTGGTTTCGTACCCTACCATAATCTCTTTGTTTGTTCTCCGGTATTAGTGTCTTTGCAGTGACTCTTTGTTGCATGAGGGATTGTTATATGATCTATCTATGTTATTATTGTTGAGAGAACTTGCACTAGTGAAAGTATGAACCCTAGGCCTTGTTTCCTATCATTGCAATACCGTTTTTGCTCACTTTTATCGTTAGTTACCTTGCTGTTTTTATATTTTCAGATTACAAAAACCTATATCTACCATTCATATTGCACTTGTATCACCATCTCTTCCCCGAACTAGTGCACCTATACAATTTACCATTGTATTGGGTGTGTTGGGGACACAAGAGACTCTTTGTTATTTGGTTGCAGGGTTGTTTGAGAGAGACCATCTTCATCCTATGCCTCCCACTGATTGATAAACCTTAGGTCATCCACTTGAGGGAAATTTGCTACTGTCCTACAAACATGTGCAATTGCAGGCCCAACAACGTCTACAAGAAGAAGGTGGTGTAGTAGACATCAAGCTCTTTTCTGGCGTCGTTGCCGGGGAGGTGAGTGCTTGAAGGTATATCTTTAGATCTTGCAATCGAATCTTTTTGTTTCTTGTTTTATCACTAGTTTAGTTTATAAAAGAAAACTACAAAAAAATGGAGTTAAGTTTGTCTCATACGCTTTATCTTTTTAATATCTTTCGTGAGAATGATGGTAAGGAAAATTGTGCTCAAGTGCTAGAAGAAGAAATCTATAAAATGTTTGGCACTAAATCTTTGAATGATGAGCATGATTGCAATGTTGTTAGTGTGATTTTTTTGAATACCAATGATGCTAATGATATGCAAAGCCACAAGCTTGGGGAAGCTATGTTTGATGAATATGATATTTTTTGTCCCCCAAGTTTTGATGAGCAAATTTTTTATGATGAAAGCATGCCTCCTATTTATGATGATTATATTGATGAAAGTGGATTTGGAGAGGTCATGAATTTATTTAGTGATGAATCCACTATTTTGGAAGAGGTTCCAATTGATTATGAGAACAAAGTTTCTATCTTGATGATTATTGTGATGACTTGTATGCTATTAAGAATAATGATGAGTTTGCTCCCACTACTATTCATGAGAAGAATTTTGCTTATGTGGAGAGTAGTAAATTTTCTATGCTTATAGATCATGAAAAGAATGATTTAGGTGCTGGTTATATTGTTGAATTCATTCATGATGCTACTGAAAATTATTATGAGAGAGGATCATATGCTTCTACATATTGCAATAATATCAAGTTTCCTTTCTATGTGTTGAAAATTTTGAAGCTATGCTTGTTGTACCTTCCTATGCTAGTTGATTATTGTTCTCATAAGTTGTTTTCTCACAAAATCCCTATGAATAGGAAGTGGGTTAGGCTTAAATGTGCTAGTCATATGCTTCATGATGCTCCCGTTATGTTTCAATTCTTATCTTTTATGTGAGCATCATCGCCATCATCATGCCTAGCTAAAAAGGCATTAAAAAGCGCTTGTTAGGAGAAAACCCAATATTTACCCTTACTATTTTTGTGTGTCCACATTATTATGCTACTGTAGTAATCATGTTTTATATCTTTTGTTTCAATAAAGTGCCAAGTAGAACCTTTGGGAAGACTTGAGTGAAGTTTATGTGATCTTGCTGTAAAAAGCAGAAACTTTTGCGCTCATGAGATCAGCTGCCATTTTTTTACTGGAGAGTGCTTTTAGGTTGATTCGTTCTGAAGATGATTAATAGACAAATTCCTCAGGTCCAGAAATTTATTTCAGAATTTTTTGAGTTCCAGAAGTATACGTTTGATACAGATTACTACAGACTGTTCTGTTTTTGACAGATTCTGTTTTCATTGTGTTGTTTGCTTATTTTGATGAATTTATGAATAGTATCGATGGGTATGAACCATAGATAAGTTGGAATACAGTAGGTTTAACACCAATATGAATGTAGAATGAGTTCATTACAGTACCTTAAAGTGGTGATTTATTTTCTTACACTAACGGAGCTTACGAGTTTTGTTTTGAGTTTTGTGTGGTTGAAGTTTTCAAGTTTTGGGTAAAGATTCGATGGACTATGGAATAAGGAGTGGCAAGAGACTAAGCTTGGGGATGCCCAAGGAACCCCAAGTTAATATCCAAGGACAACCAAGAGCCTAAGCTTGGGGATGCCCCGGATGGCATCCCCTCTTTCGTCTTCGTTCATCGGTAACTTTACTTGGAGCTATATTTTTATTCACCACATGATATGTGTTTTGCTTGGAGCATCATTTTCTTTTATTAGTATTTGCTTTATGTTATTTAGAATAATGTCTTGCATCTTTATTTTCTATAAAAATGTCAAGGGTGGCCTTTACCATGCATATTTTGCTAGTATACATGTTGCTGTTTCAAAACAGAAAGTTTAGCGCTGTTGCAAAAATTCCCTAGAAAAGTCAGAGTGTGATATAATGTTGAATCGTTTTGCATAATGAGATATGATAAATATTTTACAGCTTAGTATTTTTCTTATAATTTTTGGAGTTAGGGAAGTATGATGAATCTTGCATTCTTTACAGACTATACTGTTTTGGCAGATTGCTGTTATGTTTGCATTGTTTGCATATGTTTGCTTGTTTAATGATTCTATTTGAGGATAGGAGTATTAAATATGCAGAGGAATTTAGTATGCAATGTTGAACAATAATTTTGGTGATTTGTTACAGTAGAGAATGATATGGTTTTGCATTGGTTTATACTAACCTATCTCACGAGTTCTTGTTGAGTTTGGTGTGGATGAAGCTTGTGATAAAAAGGGAAACCGACATATAAAAGGAATTAAGGAGACACAAAATCTCAAGCTTGGGGATTCCCAAGGCACCCCAATATAATATTTCAAGAAGTCTCAAGCATCTAAGCTTGGGGATGCCCCGGTAGGCATCCCACCTTTCTTCTTCAACAACTATCGGTTACTATGGGTTGAGCATAAGTTTTTGCTTCTTCACACGAGGTGTGCTTTCCTTGCAATGTCATTTTGTTTTGATTTGCTTGCTATTTGAATACAATACCAGGATCTGAAATTATTTAATGAGAGAGAGTCTTCACTTATTTACATAATTATTTAACTACTCATTGATCTTCACTTATATCTTGTTGGAGTAGTTTGTCGTTTGCTCTAGTGCTTCACTTATATATTTTAGAGCACGGCGGTGGTTTTATTTTGTAGAAATTAATGAACTCTCATGCTTCACTTATATTATTTTGAGAGTCTTAAACAACATGGTAATTTGAATAAAAACTATCATAGGAAGTGAATTGGATGCTATGATCAATTTGTTGCTTGCTAATTGTTTTGAGATATAAAGGTAGTAATGTTAGGGTCATGCTAGTGGATAATTATGAAATTGAGAAATACTTTTGTTGAAGTTGGCAAGTCCCGTAGCATGCACGTATGGTAAAAGTTGTGTGACAAATGTGTTGCATGAGGTGCTCTTTTGATTGTCTTCCTTATGAGTGGCAGTCGGGGACGAGCGATGGTCTTTTCCTACCAATCTATCCCTCTAGGGGCATGCGTAGTAGTACTTTGCTTTGAGGGCTAAGTAGACTTTTGCAATAAGTATATGAGTTCTTTATGACTAATGTGAGTCCATGGATATATGCACATTCATCCTTCCACTTTGCTAGCCTCTATTATGCCGCGCAACTTTCGCCGGTATCATGAACCCATTATTTACCTTCCTCAAAACAGTCACCATACCTACCTATTATGGCATTTCCATAGCCATTCTGAGATATATTGCCATGCAACTTTCCACCGTTCCGTTTATTATGACACGTTTCATCATTGTCATATTGCTCTTTCCATGATCATGTAGTTGACATCATATTTGTGGCAAGGCCACCTTCATAATTTTCATACATGTCGCTCTTGATTCATTGCATATCCCGGTACACCGCCAGAGGCATTCATATAGAGTCATATCTTGTTCTAGCTTTGAGCTGTAATTCTTGAGTTGTAAATCAATAAAAGTGTGATGATCTTCATTATTAGAGCATTGTCCCAGTGAGGAAAGAATAATGAAGACTATGATTCCCCCACAAGTCGGGATGAGACTTCATACTTTATAAAAATAAAAGAGGCCAAAGAAGCCCACCAAAAAGAAAGAAAAAAGAAAAAAAGGAAAAAAAGAAAAAAAAGAGAAAGAAAAAAGAAGAAAAAGAAAAAAAATAAATGAGAGAGAAAGAGAGAAGGGACAATTGTTACTATCTCTTTTCCACACTTGTGCTTCAAAATAGCACCATGATCTTCATGATAGAGAGTCTCCTATGTTGTCACTTTCATATACTAGTGGGAATTTTTCATTATAGAACTTGGCTTGTATATTCCAATGATGGGCTTCCTCAAAATGCCCTAGGTCTTCGTGAGCAAGCAAGTTGGATGCACACCGACTTAGTTTCTTTTGTTGAGCTTTCATACATTTATAGCTCTAGTGCATCCGTTGCATGGCAATCCCTACTCACTCACATTGATATCTATTAATGGGCATCTCCATAGCCCGTTGATACGCCTAGTTGATGTGAGACTATCTTCTCCCCCTTTTTGTCCTCACAACCACCACCATATACCACCATAGTGCTATGTCCATGGCTTGCGCTCATGTATTGCGTAAGAGTTGAAAAAGTTGAAGCACGTTAAAAAGTATGAAACAATTGCTCGGCTCATCATCGGGGTTGTGCATGATGGGACTATTTTGTGTAATGAAAATGAAGCATGGCCTAACTATATGATTTTCTAGGAATAAGCTTTCTTTGGCTATGCTATTTTGATAGGACATGATTATTTGTTAGTATGCTTCGAAGTATTATTATTTTTATGTTTTATAAGCTTTTATCTTGAATCATTTGGATCTGAACAATCATGCCACAACAAAGAAAATTACATTAAGAATTATGCTAGGTAGCATTCCACATCAAAAATTCTGTTTTTATCATTTACCTACTCGTGGACGAGAAGGAATTAAGCTTGGGGATGCTTGATACGTCTCCAACGTATCTATAATTTTTGATTGTTCCATGCTATTATATTACCTATTTTGGATGTTTATGGGCTTTACTTTACACTTTTATATCATTTTTGGGACTAACCTACTAACCGGAGGCCCAACCCATATTGTTGTTTTATTGCCTGTTTCAGTATTTCAAAGAAAAAGAATATCAAACGGAGTCCAAACAGAATGAAACCTTCGGCATCGTGATTGTTTGGAAGAATATCATCCGGGAGACTTGGAGTTCACATCAGAAGATCCTCGAGGAGGCCACAAGGGTGGGGGGCGCGCCCCCTTGTCTCGTGGGCCCTTCGAGCACCTCTCGACCGACTTCTTTCGCCTATTTAGTCCCACGTACCCTAAAAACATCCACGGAGAAGATAGATTGGGAGTTCCGCTGCCGCAAGCCTCTGTAGCCACCAAAAACCTCTTGGGAGCCCGTTCCGGCACCCTGCCGGAGGGGCAACCCATCACCAGTGGCATATCTTCATTATCCCGGCGCTATCCATGACGAGGAGGGAGTAGTTCACCCTCGGGGCTGAGGGTATGTACCAGTAGCTATGTGTTTGATCTCTCTCTCTCATGTTCCCTCTAAGGCACGATCTTATGTATCCCAAGCTTTGCTATTATAGTTGGATCTTATGATGTTTCTCCCCCTCTACTCTCTTGTAGTGGATTGAGTTTTCCCCTTTGAAGTTATCTTATCGGATTGAGTCTTTTATGATTTGACAACACTTGATGTATGTCTTGCCGTGCTTATTGTGGTGACAATGGGATATCGTGTGCCACTTGATGTATGTTTTGGTGACCAACTTGCGGGTTCCGCCCATGAACCTATGCATAGGGGTTGGCACATGTTTTCGTCTTGACTCTCCGGTAGAAACTTTGGGGCACTCTTTGAAGTACTTTGTTTTGGTTGAATAGATGAATCTGAGATTGTGTGATGCATATCGTATAATCATGCCCACGGATACTTGAGGTGACAATGGAGTATCTAGGTGACATTAGGGTTTTGGTTGATTTGTGTCTTAAAGTGTTATTCTGGTATGAACTCTATGATAGATTGAGCAGAAAGAATAGCTTCATGTTATTTTACTATGAACTCTTGAATAGATAGAACAAAAAGGATAACTTTGAGGTGGTTTCGTACCCTACCATAATCTCTTTGTTTGTTCTCCGGTATTAGTGGCTTTGGAGTGAGTCTTTGTTGCATGTTGAGGGATTGTTATATGATCTATCTATGTTATTATTGTTGTGAGAACTTGCACTAGTGAAAGTATGAACCCTAGGCCTTGTTTCCTATCATTGCAATACCGTTTGTGCTCACTTTTATCGTTAGTTACCTTGCTGTTTTTATATTTTCAGATTACAAAAACCTATATCTACCATCCATATTGCACTTGTATCACCATCTCTTCACCGAACTAGTGCACCTATACAATTTACCATTGTATTGGGTGTGTTGGGGACACAAGAGACTCTTTGTTATTTGGTTGCAGGGTTGTTTGAGAGAGACCATCTTCATCCTACGCCTCCCACGGATTGATAAACCTTAGGTCATCCACTTGAGGGAAATTTGCTACTGTCCTAAAAACTTGTGCACTTGCAGGCCCAACAACGTCTACAAGAAGAAGGTGGTGTAGTACACATCAGCGTAGTAGTACTTTTCTTCGAGGGCTAAGTAGATTTTTGCAATAAGTATATGAGTTCTTTATGACTAATGTGAGTCCATCGATATACGCACACTCACCTTTCCACTTTGCTAGCCTCTATTGTGCCGCGCAAACTTCGCCGGTATCATGCACCCATTATTTACCTTCCTCAAAACAGCCACCATACCTACCTATTATGGCATTTCCATAGCCATTCCGAGATATATTGCCATGCAACTTTCCACCGTTCCGTTATTATGACACGTTCCATCATTGTCATATTGCTCATTGCATGATCATGTAGTTGACATCGTATTTGTGGCAAAGCCACCTTCATAATTTTCATACATGTCACTCTTGATTCATTGCATATCCCGGTACACCGCCAGAGGCATTCATATAGAGTCATATTTTGTTCTAAGTGTTGAGTTGTAATTCTCGAGTTGTAAATTAATAAAAGTGTGATGATCTTCATTATTAGAGCATTGTCCCAAGTGAGGAAAGGATGATGAAGACTATGATTCCCCCACAAGTCGGGATGAGACTTCGTACTTTATAAAAATAAAAGAGGCCAAAGAAGCCCATGAAAAAAAGAGGCCAAAGAAGCCCACCAAAAAGAAAAAAAAAGAAAAGAAAAAAAAGAAAGAAAGAAAGAAAAAGAAAAAGAAAAAATAATGAGAGAAAAAGAGAGAAGGGACAATGCTACTATCTCTTTTTCCACACTTGTGCTTCAAAATAGCACCATGATCTTCATGATAGAGAGTCTCTTGTGTTGTCACTTTCATATACTAGTGGGAATTTTTCATTATAGAACTTGGCTTGTATATTCCAATGATGGGCTTCCTCAAAATGCCCTAGGTCTTCGTAAGCAAGCAAGTTGGATGCACGCCCACTTAGTTTCTTTTATTGAGCTTACATACATTTATAGCTCTAGTGCATCCGTTGCATGGCAATCCCTATTCACTCACAATTATATCTATTGATGGGCATCTCCACAACCCGTTAATACGCCTAGTTGATGTGAGACTATCCTCTCCCTTTTGTCCTCACAACCACCACCATATACCACTATAGTGCTATGTCCATGGCTTACGCTCATGTATTGCGTAAGAGTTGAAAAAAGTTGAAGCGCGTTAAAAACTATGAACCAATTGCTTGGCTCGTCATCGGGGTTGTGCATGATGGGAGTATTTTGTGTAATGAAAATGAAGCATGGCCTAACTATATGATTTTGTAGGGATAAGCTTTCTTTGGCTATGCTATTTTGATAGGACATGATTATTTGTTAGTATGCTTTGAGTATTACTATTTTTATGTTTTATAAGCTTTTATTTTGAATAATTTGGATCTGAACATTCATGCCACAAAAAAGAGAAATACATTCAGAATTATGCTAGGTAGCATTCCACATCAAAAATTCTGTTTTTATCATTTACCAACTCGAGGACGAGCAGGAATTAAGCTTGGGGATGCTTGATACGTCTCCAACGTATCTATAATTTTTTATTGTTGCATGCTATTATATTACCTGTTTTGGATGTTTATGGGCTTTAATTTACACTTCTATATCATTTTGGGACTAACCTACTAACCGGAGGCCCAACCCGTATTGCTGTTTTTTGCCTATTTCAGTGTTTCGAAGAAAAGGAATATCAAACGGAGTCCAAACGGAATGAAACCTTCGGGAGCGTGACTTTTGGAACAAACGTGATCCAGAGGACTTGGATGCAAGTCAAGAAGCTCCCGAGGCGGCCATGAGGGTGGAGCCCCCCCCCCCCTACAGGGCGTGCCCCCTATCTCGTGGGCCCCTCGGGCGTCCACCGACGTACTTCTTCCTCCTATATATACCCATATACCCCGAAACCATAGAGGGAGCAACCGAAAAACTATTTCCTCCACCGTAACCTTCTGTATCCGCGAGATCCCATCTTGGAGCCGTCGCTGGCATTCTGCCGAAGGGGGAATCCACCATGGAGGGCCTCTACATCAACCCCAAGGCCTCTCCGATGAGTTGTGAGTAGTTTACCAGAGAACTTCGGGTCCATAGTTATTAGCTATATGGCTTTTTCTCTCTTTTTCGATCTCAATACCATGTTCTCCTTCCTCTTCTTGGAGATCTATTCAATGTAACTCTTTTTGCGGTGTATTTGTCGAGATCCAATGAATTCTGGGTTTATGATAAAGTTTATCTATGAGAAATATTTGAATCTCCTTTGAATTCTTTTATGTATGATTGAGTTATCTTTGCAAGTCTCTTCGAATTATCGGTTTGGTTTGGCCTACTAGATTGATCTTTCTTGCCATGGGAGAAGTGCTTAGCTTTGGGTTCAATCTTGCGGTGTCCTTTACCAGTGACAGCAGGGGAAGCAAGGCACGTATTGTATTGTTGCCATCGAGGATAAAAAGATGGGGTTTATATCATATTGCATGAGTTTATCCCTCTACATCATGTCATCTTTCTTAAAGTGTTACTCTGTTCTTATGAACTTAATACTCTAGATGCATGTTGGATAGCGGTCGATGTGTGGAGTAATAGTAGTAGATGCAGGTAGGAGTCGGTCTACTTGTCCCGGGTGTGATGCCTATATACATGATCATGCCTAGATATTCTCATAATTATTCGCTTTTCTATCAATTGCTCGACAGTAATTTGTTCACCCACCGTAATACTTATGCTATCTTGAGAGAAGCCTCTACTGAAACCTATGGCCCCCGGGTCTATCCTTTATCATCTAAGCTTTCAATCTACTTTTATTTGCATCTTTACTTTTCCAATCTATATCATAAAATACCAAAAATATATTTATCTTATCATATTATCTCTATCATATCTCACTTTCGCAAGTGGTCGTGAAGGGATTGACAACCCCTTTATCGCGTTGGTTGCGAGTTCTTTGTTTGTTTGTTTAGGTGCATGGGACTTGTGAGGAGCCTCCTACTAGATTGATACCTTGGTTCTCAAAAACTAAGGGAAATACTTACGCTACTGTGCTGCATCACCCTTTCCTCTTCAAGGAAAACAAACGCAAGATCAAGACGTAGCACGTACATTTGGTGTAGTAGGATCTTTATTTAGTTTGATGCATACACTTGTTCTTTTTTGGTAGCCCTTTTGTAATAATGGCTGATGTTTGGTTTGGAAGAGATAGTTGCGTCTTCACTCTTCTGGCCTGCTTGCTGCTTCTATTGCACCCCCAGCCCTGGTTGCTGCTGCTGCTGTTTTCAATGTACAATTAGTAGTATATTTCGTCTGTTGGTTGAATAAATGTGTTGTTAGAACGACAAACACAATGTTTTGGAAGTTGTTGCACGGTTCAATCCTTAGTGCCCCATACTGTACGTAACGCATACTATTTTTCGTACGGAACACATTTTCCACTTGTTGATAACATGCAACCCACTGATGAAGGCCCAATAGAGGAGCCCATAATTAACTGGAAGGGAGGCTCTCACATGAATCCGTCCAAGGTACATGCTCATGGTCCCCTAAACATAAATAAGTAAATAAATAAATAAAGCTAAATGCTCATGCACCAGTTCTTTAAATTCATGATTTAATAGGAGTATATTATTTCCTATGATAGTGTCGTTACATTCAGTCGATATTATTCTTAGGCAAAGATAGCGACCAGTCTTCTTTCTCCCAACATTTTCTTCCTGCAACCAGCGGACCCATGCAAATCGTAGTCAACGTCATAAATAGTTCCGGTCCATTTTTATTTTTCAATAAGAATGTCCAACCCAGCCCAGCACATTGGCGACAGCACTTTATCCTCCGCCTTGGTGCGCTCGCCTCCGGCCCTGTCAACATAGTTTTTTTTGAAACGGTCCCTGTCAACATAGGGCGTGTTTGGTTCCCTGCGTTGCAGCTGGCTCGTATCCGCCGTGCAATATTTTAGTTGTTTGGTATCCTACATGGGCTCCTCAGCCTGGCCCGGTGGATGCAAAAAGGGACCTCCCAGGCAGGCTGAGGGAAACGCAGAAATCGAGCGTAGCACGCATGCAGGCTCGTCCGTTCACTTTTTTCTTATCCCTTCAACCTCATCAACGCATAGAGCAACACCATAGGCAGGGCATCTCGTCCCCGTCGCCCACGCCAATGTCCTTGAGCAAGCATCACCGTCACCGTCCTCGAGCAAGCACCACCGCTGCCGTCGGCCTCGTCAAGCGCCGCCGCCGCCTGGATCCCTCGTCAAGTGCCACCGCTGTCCTTGAATCCCTCGCCCAGCACCGCATGTCGCCGCCTAGATCCGTCGTCAGGCGCAGCCACCGTCCCCGCATCCCTCGTCTAGCGTCGCATGTCACCGCCTGGATCCGTCATCAGGCGCAGCCGTCGTCCCTGGATCCCTCGTCTAGCGATGCCGTCGTTCCCAGATCCCTCTTCAAGCGCCACACTGTCCTCATCCAAGCACCGCCGCCGTCCCCGGATCCCGTTGCCCCTTATTCTTTGTGTGATCTCTGTTCAGTGACATTCAACTCTTCATACATGCATATCATACAAGTTCACCAAACACCCATCTTAACTCACCCTTGCATCATCTCAACCAGGCCACACACACCCAGGATCCCTCATGCAATGCAGCGTGAAGCCACCCAGGGAACCAAACACGCCCATGGTGAATCGAGAGAGAACTGTAGTTGTGAGTACGACAGTACGGACCCACCAGGTCCACTCCCGAACACAAGCAAGCACCTCTTTTACTACTCAGATGCACCCCTCATTTTTTACTCTAATCCACCCTACTGATATCCGGGACCCACATCATTTTTAACGTATAGTCAATTAATGACAGAATTGCATAACTTTTTTTAGTAGTAATTTTGAGGAGTAGGCTATAAACTGGGTTGTGCGGTCTCTATGGCCCGTCTAACAACATGACCATCCCAACAGGTTTTTCTTTGGGAAAATAGGTAGCTCGGTATTTCTTTTTGAAGAATACCCAAGCTAGGCCTATTTGTTTTCTTCGACTTACTGGGCTGCAAATCTTTCAAGACGAGGAGGGATGCATTCCGGCCTGGCCAAAGAGTATGGTCAGTGTGTCTTAAAAGTAATATCAAAGGGGTTGAAAATTCCAAAAAAATATAGCAAATGGGATATTAGCTTCTTTTTTTGTTTTTGTTCTTCATTGATATTTTATAGTATTTCATTGGATTTAACATGACATAGTACTAATTTATTTTTAAATTTGTTTTAGTATAACTACTAATTTTTGGATTAAGAATATTTTGTTCCCCAGCCAAAATTTGCGAATTTTCAAAATTTCGCACATATTTAGTTAATTTTTTTAACCCTGATACTAACCAGAAAATGGGCAGCAATTATAAAAATGGAAAATGGGCTGTAATAATTTCCATATGAATTAGAAAATGAGTAAAAAATTATAAAAATAATAGCAAATGGGTTGTACACGCCACAGATTTCGAGGCTGGCTTGTTTACGCAAGGCTTTGTCAGTCAACACATGATTCTAGCAGCAGTGACTATTGGATGTCCATCCAACGGCCGACGTGCTTCTTCAATATCTGATCTTCCTGCTCCAGCCGCCTAAACTAGCGCCGTCGGGACTGCCTGCTCCCTCCTCTTGTGGCCCGCTGTGATGCCGCGTAGGCTTCGCCCGCCCACCCTACTCCCTCCGCTGGCCTGGCCGCACGCAATCAACTCCCTCCTTATTACGCGAAAAAAATGATTCCTCCCACTGAGATCTGGGGCACACCGGTTGGGAGGCTTGCCTGTGGGCCTACTAAGTTGACGCGTACGCAGGGCTTGTCTACTTAGTCAACAAACGATTGTAGCAGCAGTAACCATTCGATTTGAATCAAACGGTCCTGCTGCTTCTTCAAGCACTGCTCTTCTTGCACCAGCCGCCCAAACCTGCGCCGGTGAGACCGCCTGCTCCTGCCTCCAGTGGCCGGCTGTACTGCCGTTGAAGCCTCACCGCCCCCTACTACTCCCACCGCTAGCCAGGCCCTACGGTGACGGCGGCCTCACACCGCAGCCGAACCAGTGAACCCTTGTACTCCTCTCTGCGTGGGCATCCACTGCCGCGTCCCGGCTCTATGTCGTCCCCTTCCTAGGCCTCGCCGTCGTCCACCGCCCTGGTGCTCTCGGCGCGGCATGGTCAACATGGTCATGGAACAACTTCCATCGGACATGGACTGTACGTGGAGAGGCTGACAGCTAGGTCCACGGCCGCACACAAGGAAATGCCTCCTTATTACACGCAAAATAAAGATTCCTCCAGTTGACATATGGGACCCACCGGAAGGGCCTCTGTATTTCGCGAAAAAACGTTCCCCCCACTGATAGGTCGGACCCACCAGCTATATCTTCGCACGCAAGGAAGTGTCTCCTTATTACACAAAAAAAATGAATACCCCCTGCTAGCTGGGACCCACCATAGTGGGTGGCTAACTTGTGGGCCTACTAACTTGACGGGGACGGAAGGCTTTATCAACCTAGTCAATACTCCAGCGACCGTATGATGTCCATCCAATGGCCATAGTGCTTCTTCAACCTCTGGTCTTCTTGCTCCAGCCACCCAAAGCAGCGTCGGTCGTGCTGCCTACTCCTGCCTCCCGTGGCTGGCTGCGCTGCCGCGGAGGCCTCACCGCCCCCATACTACTCCCACCGCTGGCCAGGCCATCCCTCTACTCACCAACACCCCCTGTTATTCTGCGGCGACGACAGCCTCACACCGTAGTCGAATCAGTGAACCCTCGTACTCCTCTCCGCGTGGGCATCCACTGCCGCGTCTTCCCCAGCTCCCCGTCGTCCCCTTCCTAGGCCTCGTCGTCGTCCACCACCGTGGTGCTCTCGACGCGGCGTGGTCAACGTGGTCAATGAACGACTTCCATCGGACATGGACTGTACGTGGAGAGGCTGACAGCTGGGTCCACGGCCGCAGCAAGGAAGTGCCTCCTTATTACGCGGAAAATAATGATACCTCCACCTGACAGCTGGGACCCACCAGCTACATCTTCGCACGCAAGGAAGTGCGTCCGGGCAAAAAAAATCGCCCCCCTAACTGTTGGGACCCACCAGCTACATCTTCGCACGCAAGGAAGTGCCTGACAGTCGGGACCCACCTGGTCGAAGCGTACGTAGCGTTGTCATTCTGGTCGTGAACGTGTATGTACATATATACTGGTCGATGTAGAGGCGCGCACATGTCATAGTAGAGGCACACACATAGCATGTACACGTACGTACATCGGCCAGTGCGCAAGAAAGAAAATACAGCCACTTACGTACATACGGGCGGGGTCTCGAACGCCTACTCACACATACGTACGGCCAGGGCTCGTTTACATGGCTGGGTCGGAACGGAGAAATAACGTCATCGTCGTGTTCATGGGGAGCCAACTGGCTGGGTCGGAACAGAATGCGTCGTCGTGTTCATCGGGAGGGCTTGGACGGAACAGGCAATGGAAACGAGGCCTGGCGTACCACAGAATGGAGGAAACGACCTTGTGTTCAACCGGCCACGTTCGAAACAGGATCTTGTTCATCAGGAGGGGTCTGGCATATCGCAAAACGGAGGAAACAGACCTCCTACAGTCGAAACGGGGGTCATGTTGATCGGGAGGGGTGTGGCGTACCGCAAAACAGATGAAACGGACTTGTGTTGGAGCGCTACGGTCGAAACGGGGGTCCTGTTCATCAGGAGGGGTGTGCGTACCGCAAAACGGGACTCCACGGGATACTGTTCATCTCCACCGTCAACCTCCTCCAGCCTCCATGGGCTACTGTTCATCCACCGTCGACCTCCTCCAGCCTCCACCTGCGACTGTTCATCCACGGGCTCCTATTCATCCAGCCTCCACCGTGCGCTACTCCACCGGCTACTGTTCAACCACCCCTCTCCACGGGCTCCTGTTCAACCACCCCTCCACGGGCTACTGTTCATCCACCCCTCCATCGTCTACTGTTCATCTAGCCCTCCACGGGGTCGTCCTGTTCATCCAGCCCTCCACGGGGTCCTGTTCATCCAGCCCCAACCGGCTCGATCGATCGGGGTCCTGTTCATCCAGAGGCAACGCCATGGGTCCTG